>NW_016157918.1:111747-184485 GCF_001687245.7 Rhagoletis zephyria
CAACAATAAGTTGCTAGAGCACTTTAAAGGCTCAAAATTGACCCCAAAATAAGGCAATGTTTACCGTTGTTTTTACGACAGAAACCGAATTGGTTATTTACAAAAATGAATCTGTCGACAGGTTTGGAATTTTATCTTTGAAACGCCACACTTTTCTTTGAAATCGCTTTATTAGTTCTCGTGCAATAAGCGTGTTTGTGAAGCTCTAAAAATTACAACTACAACATTTGAACATAGCCCCCATACCTTAAGGTAAGACGTATTCTACGTCAAAAACTCGACAAACAAACGTTCCTTCGCAACGAAACGGACTCAAGCGCAAATACATGAAAATCAACAGCAATTAAAAAAGTGCCAAAATAAATATTGGAAATCGCACATACACATATGTACATATCTGCTTAAGGCTAAGGGAATCTTTTTTATAGACTAAAAGTAGTGGCACTCATTATTGTTTGGGTTTTACATTTTAATTTCTAAATAATTAAGTTCAAAAAAAAAATGGCGTCAGTGATCTTCAGTAAGCGAAGTTTTTTGTTTGGTTTTTGAAAAATGCGAAATTTAATCATCTTCAAGAAACGGAATAAAATAAATTGAATAAAAACGTGCACACATACGCATATAAATGTATGCCTATATTTGCGCGCGCAAAAACGAGAGCCAGATATAAAAATGAGAAATCTAATTAAATCATTTATAAAGATTCGCATGTCCATTAGGGTGCATCAGAAGAAATGTTGAATTATTTCTACCGGAATAATAATTTAAAAACTTCCGCCCAAATATTTGGGGAAAAAAATTTTAAGGTTTACATGAGTTGGAACGATATAAAAATTCTTCGAAAAATCTCGATATTTTAATTCCGTCAGCACAATTTTTAATGATTTTTACGCAGATCTTTAAAGCCTAAACTTGTCTATCATAAGAGGTAACTTTTTGAAATACGTATTTTTAAAAACTATTTTTTATACAAAAAAACTATTTTCAATACTATCTAGCTCACGTATATCTTTACATTTTTCCAAAATATTTTGCATACATTTTACAATGTAGGTTGAAAAAGGATTAAAAGTTTTTTTTTTTTGGAGAGTCATGCACCCTAACGCACATAAGTATGTATATTCGTAAATATTATATACGCCCACCAGAATAAGTCTCCGCACAGTGTTTTTTTATACTTGCAATGTTTTTCGTAAACACTTTGTTTCGTTAATTCTTAATAGAAATACAATTCATTCTGCATCAAATGGCACATAAATTAATGTGGTTGTTCACGCTTGTTTGGTTATCAGACGAGCGTGAATCACCACAATTTCAACTTTTAAACAAAGTAAAGTAAATTAAAAAAATTATTTAAAAACATTCACTTCAATGTAGAATATTAATAAGGGTACCAATTGAAAGAGAAAATTCTGTAGAATTTAAAAAAATTTACAAGGACGTTAAGGTGTTGAAAATACCTTTTTTATTAATTTTATTTTTTAAACTAATCAAGTTGAAAGCGTGACATTCGAGGGACCACATCCTCGTGTATATTAGTCCTTACGTGTTTTTTTTTGCAAAAATGCGTATCGCAAATTTTTAAGGATATTCAAAGATAAAATTTTTAAAAGGCTTCCATAGTACCTATTCGTCTTAATGCACGAAAGAATTTAAACCTTCTTAATTCTACAGAACTTTCTCTTTTATATGACACCCATATTGTTATTTTACATTGCGCTGGGATTTTTTAATATTTTTTTTTAATTAATCATACCTTTAAAATTTCCAAGTCCTTTAAAGAAAAATTGTGGCGTCAGGGAGAAATACGAAAAACGCAGTTTTACTTTTTTCGGCCCCCAGTTTCGCGAATATATTGATATACTATATGTATATATATTTTCTTAAATGTAAAGTATACTCGCTAGTTTCTGCATAACAAAAAAATACTAAAAACCAACCATTTGAAACATGCACTATTATACTAAATTCAATAAAGCTGCATGCCTAAAATTTTTTTATAACATTTCAATTTTTCTGGTATATTTTTTTCCTTTAAGGATAACCTTACAATTATTTTTATTTTTTTTAACAATCATTAGCTAGAACAGAAGATTCGATTTTCTTCAAAATTGCTACTTTTTCTGCACTTTGCAAAAAATTATTAAACAAATAAGAAATCAAAAACGGGCTCAGTTGGTCTCTTACAAATTAAAAAAAAATATATATATAATAATCAAAATGATTGAAAATGAAGGCTCCAGTGAATTATGAACATTCCAGTTTTGAACCACAGTGCGCCGGTTTCTTGCAACAATTTTTGTGTTGTACTATGCACAACCTTCTCACGTTTTTGGTAATCCGAAACATGCAAATGTCATACAAATTAATGACAATATATTAAAGGAAGACTTAATGATGGGACAATTAATGAAGAATAGTAAAAGTATTTTAAAATATAAAATACAAGTATGCTTACGAAAACAATTTTAAATACAAACACAAAATACTCTTGTAAGAAAGTACCTAGCTACAAAAACACGTATTTGTATTTTAAATATTTGGATTTGAAATACTTAACATTGCTGCTTATTTATATGTTTGTTACAAGACAGGTGTTCAAAGCACCTAACCTGAAAATACTTACATATTTACAATTCAAGTTTGTTGCATATTTTAATTCTTTAATTGATGTCTTGAATTGTCATTCAAATTCATTAAAAAATCCTGTTTCATTCTAATTATTTTAATATTTTGTTCCCACTTTCTTGTCACCTTTTTATATGTATGTCACCTTTCGAGTATTATTGACTTTTTTGTCCGTTGTTGTAATCTAGAATGATTTCTACTTCTCGATTGTGTCTTCATTAAAAGTTATTAACAATAACTAAAGTATTATATTTTTATATACGAGTATTGTCACAAGCATCCTGGATTTTAAAAATTATGTCAAGTTTAGATGTCTCAATAAAGTTGATGCGACATCAAAACTCTAACTGTGGGGCAAGCATGAGGATAATAAGAGAAGCATGCAACTTGTCAAATTGTGCACAGAATCAAAAAAAATACAAATAAGCAATTACAAAAACTAAAAGATCAATGCTTGAGTTTTTTTTTATTCGGCTGTGGGGTTTCAAAAATCCTTAAACTTCTCACTTAACGGCCAACTAAATGACTTAAAAGTCAATTTCTGAATACACGAAAACATCTTACAGGAATCAGCATTTGTTGTATTAGGATTGAAAAAAAAAATTATAAAATTTATTAATAACCCAACAAATTTGCAAGGGAGCACTGAAGCACTGAAGCATAAAAATACGAGAGTTCTGATAGAGAAATTTTTACTAGCAGAAAGTAGAAAAAAGAAAATATTTTAAAGAAAAGAAAATTTTTAAAAATATTTAATTTTAATATTTTTGCTTTATTTTCATTTTACATATCTTTATTTTTTATTTAATTTTCTTTGTTTAAAAAACCATATGTATTTTTTTATTTAAATTAAATTTTTAAAAAACTTTTGCTAAAAGGTGAACAGCAAAACGCTCAGACCTCCTTGTAAGCAGATCTTTTAATTTATCTATCGAAAGGCAGTAAAGAACTTTTAGGGTAGTTGCCAGAATTGACAATTGTCTTATAAAAGTTGAAAGACAGTTGCCAGAATTGCGCTGTAAATCCATTTGAAATATGGAACAAACCGTCCTTGGAAGTGCTAGGCTACATTATAAGCCTTCAAATATTGGACACAATAGATCATGGTGCATATGGCCCATAATAATAACAGAACCAGGGACGCTGCTCCCTAGAAGATATTTTGTATACGCTTATGCAGTCCCTAACCCTAGAAGCCTAAGACAATTCCAGCTTATCTAGTGAATGTAGATTTATTTTAGCATACATATGTATGTATGTAGATTGAGAAAGTCCGCATCTTTTGCTACAAATACGGAGGCGGATTTCCTAAAAGTTTTGTGTAAGTGGAAGTTTCAACCAGGCGTCGAATCTGGCATCCACCAAGTACTAGTGCACACATCTAACCCCACTTACTATCACCGCCCGTCAAAACTAACACAAAGAAAAATTTTTAATTACACGTCAAGTACTGAATATAATAATTTTGTAAAATAATAAAGAAAACGCCAACACTTGACTCGTACGGTTTTAATAGAAACGTTCCTTCATCAATCAACAGCAATGCTTCATCGTCGTTCCTACCTGTCAAAGCGCATCTTATGACTTATTTGTTAATAAACAAACTGTACAAATCAACAAACATTCCAATTACTAACATCTTCTGATAGTCGCAACACGCTAACAAATGTAAACGCCGGAGGTAAACAGCTACTACAAAACAAAAAAAAAAAACAAAGCTGGGAAAGCATCTCTCGGAATTCATTTATGTACCTATTTATGTATATACTCATATGAAAACATGCGTACACTGAGAAAAAAGTACACGATTTTATGTTAAAAGAAAAATAGGTGCGCTTTCTTTCCTACAAAAGTGCCATAATTCAAAATATCAAAAGCTGAAAAAACGGTTATAGAGTTTACAATTTACACACGCTTTCATGATAAAAATCAAGATTACTATTAATCGATACAGCTATGAAATTTTTGCAAATACCTAACTAAAAAATCTGTTTTTGGATTATGACCTCTTGCAGCAAAAGTACTACATATATGATTTATCGCCAGGCGTTGTTTTATTATTTTGAAAAAGTTTATTTTATTTTTCTTTTTTTTTTGAAAACACATTGATAGCGCGGTTCAATAAAATTTTAACGAGTTTGATCTCGAAAACGAAACCGACTTTATTGGCGGATTTGAAATCAGCGTGAGAAAATAACACGGGGTTAAGCAATTTTTTAAGAATATCAGGATAAAATTTTAATATCATTTCAAAAAACAACTGAAATTGAAAAAAATGTTTAATTAAAATTATTAACTTATTAAATTGTTATTATGCAATTATTAATTATTAAACGGCCGGTTTCACCAATAATTTAAATGTAAAATGATTTTTTAATTTCTGTCAATTTCCATATGAAATTCAAAAAATTTAAATAATTTTTCACTTAAATTGCTCCCGTAAAATTGGCTGTAATTTAACAAATATCGGTTTGGTAACATAATATCACATACTACAAGTATTTTCATAATTATTTGAAAAAATTATATTAAATTTTTCTCAGTGTACTTCTATATGACTGACTGCGTGACAAATCACCGTACATTTAGTTGAATGTGCAACTTGTCACAGTTACATACTAATTTACGTGCTTTACACTAATTACTGTCGTTTAAGCCGCATCATAAATTTACATGCACCTACCTGCATACATATGTATGCATGCACATAAATACATACATAAATATCTACTTATAAACGTAAACTTTAAAATTTTTTCAGTAATTTTTGCATTTAGAGAAAGATTAGAAACTCATTAGAGTTAACAGAGACGAGAAAAATTAATTTAACTGACTAAATATAGCGACATCGACTGTTGGAGATCTCCAATCCAATGACAAAAAACTTGTAAAGGAAACATCTGTCATAAAGATATTTATAAAGTCTTAAGAAATTACAGATTACACCGTACAATAGTCAATTTAATTTAGTTTTTAATTTTTAGATTACATTGTTTTTAAACCAGGCGCACCCCTCAAGGGGGTGTACTCTAACCATCTCCTCCGGCTCTTGGTTGTGAACAAAATTCTGGAGAGTTTTAAAACTAGGATAATAACGGTTATCGCCTACACCGACGATTTAGTGATACTCATCAGTGTGAACTGGTTAATGGAGGCTTCACTGGGTGACATCTCTAAATGAGCTAACCAGAATGGATTCGGGATTAACCCCTTCAAGACAGAACTGGTATTGTTTACTAAGAAAACAAAAGGCAAAATACCTCGGACGTATACTGGACTTCAAGTTTAATTTGAAAAGGAATGTAGAGGAGAGAGCTAAGCAATCTCTAGTAGCCTCACTAAACGTGTAGAAGGGCCTTTGGGCTCAATGGAACTAAAGCTGATATTGAAGCCAGCACTGCTAACATTATTACGCCTGTTTGGGACTTCAATATTAAAGTACTTATTAGTTTCCCGACCAGAAAAGAATAGGATGCAGGACTGCCAGTAGCAGAGTGAGGTACATATATTCATCTACACTGATGGTTCAAAGATGGAACAAGGAACCGGACGCGGTTTCTCATGTTAGGAAAATTTATGAATACAGCGTGGCCGCGATAGAGGATCTAACCAGCCTAATCTAACCTAACTAAAAGCTATAAACATAAATTTACAATTTATATTGAAACCTAATCAATGATAAAAGCACTTTATATATACTTATACATATGGACTATGCATTTAAGACTGCGCACGTGTTGTTTGAGAGATTACAATTATGAGATAATCTTGTGTTTAACTACTTAATAAATAGACTTTATTCTTAGCTCAATTTACAAGTGCATGTTAAACTATAATATTTTTTTTTTCATTTATTGTCAATATAAAAAAAATAATTATTTACTCTTAATTAAGCTGCTATTCTCATTTAGTGAGATTAACTTTGCAGTAAGCCCTTAGTGTCCATGCGGCACTTATTCACTCGCAATTACTTTAACTTAATTTAATTGAAGCTTTTAGCATTTTTCCCTTTCATATATATAGTATAATCGTTTCCGATCAATCGATTTTAATGAAAAATAAAGTAGCACATTCACTGAATATGCATTAAATTATAAACATAAGACTGGTTCCAGCTTAATTCTCATTTCCTGTTGTTGAAGCATCAAATCCTTTTTGAACGTCAAAAATCATCGCTCTGTCTGAATTTGGGATTAGTTTTAAAAATAAAATGTTTACATTATCAACTGATAGGGTTACAATAGCTTGAAAAATGCTGCTAAAGTGAGAGTCGTTGAACAAAAATAAATATGCGACGTTCCGTTATTTTAGACCCGACAGTTGGGCATCTCTAGCTCCGAGCGTCCGATTAAAGACTCCATAATATAGCCTATTGCCAGAAGGTTAGAAGTTTAGGTTAGCTTATGAAGACTGTCTTCCTCCAAATTCCCGATTGGGGCACACTTAGGTCTGATTGCTAATATGTAGCACCTACACCGTTCTTTGTGGTATCGACATCTTCGGACTTCATATCATTTGGCCAGGAGTTGTTTCTCTGAAGTCGCGGTCCAGTAATTGGAGTCAGAACCGACGTATTCGGAAATCGATTGCACACCACTATCCATGTCAAAGCAGATCCACGTGGAAAGTTCCTTTTCCAAGTCCTGGCTCTTAGTCACCACCAGACCATTTGTTTCCCCAGCCTAACATAAACCGACTCTCTCGACCATCGCGGACGGTACAGATTGCTTGATCAAGATATACTTATACTCCGGTTTATGCTGGTCAGGACGGACTATCAATCATTGGCGTTAAGTCTCTATAAGTGATAAGTGTGTCCTCTGCGCGCAATGATAATATACTAATAAGTACCTCAATACTTTCTTAAGGGCATTAACTTCTCCAAAAGGATTTACTAGCCAGAGTGTTGGAAACTTTTGTGCGGCTTAAGTTCGTTTGCTATTCTGTTGACCTTTGCCTTTTTAAGGTGAGCAGCTTATTGTCGGGTCTGGGTAGGTGTGGCGGACAGATGGCCCTTTGCCCACTCTTTTAGCTGTCGTTGAACATCGGCAACAAGTTTTCATTTTTTCAGCTGCTCGAACGAGTGTGAAGGCCTCTGTCATCCTGAGGAGGAATCTCGCGGGGACTTTGCCGTCACCAGTTAGATATATGCAGATTCCAGTAAGTTAAGAGGTAGCCGTGCAAGACTTAGAGCCAACTCTCCGCGTTTTGGGTGCCTCGGGGGAGTCCTATAGTGTGGTAAAGCCACGATTACTCTCGCAGGCGAACAGGTATCCGAATGCAGCCTTTAGAATACAATCAAATATGTAGGGAGCCCAGAAATATTCAGAATCTTTAATAATTGTCTTTTTATTTTATTTGTTTAATGTTTTGCGTGTGTAAAAATGTTCGCTTAATTGCTTTGCGCAATTTTTATTTTAGATATTTACATACTTCTAAGAAGCGCAAGTATTGATTAAAGGCTAGTACATTATCCCGCTTGTAATAATAATAGACATAAACAATAAATTTAACTATTTATGGCAGATGATATCAAACGACTAGATTAATTAGAAAGTAATAAAAACTGTTAAACTCGAGAAAGCTCTTCAATATAATTGCTTACATCAGCAGTGCAGTTGACGCGTGTGGCGGTAATATAAAAATAATAAATGCCATCTTAGTCCCATCTTTTTTGATGAACTATACAATATACTCCCGGTTAGGTACTTATTTACTACAAAATTACAGCGATGCTGGCGTAAACACATTATATTGACTTCATCGGCCTGAGACCCAAGAATCTTAGCGCAGCATTTTCTAGTTTACAAAACGAAGCAAGGTTGGTCTATCGATGAACGAGAGCAAGGGCAGAGGAGCTCCTAACAACACATAAAAAGTCCCCGCATGTTTTGTGCGAGCTTTTTTAAAATTTGGTCATATTGTACGCATGAATAACGGTGCTCCATTGAAAAGAGCCTTCGACTCGGCAGTCATGGGCTGACAGCAAAAAAATAGACGCCCACGAATACAATGAAAGGATCAAGCACAGAAGAACCTGTTTACGGGTGTGTCGGGATGTACAACTATCAAAAACTTTCAAAAGGATAGGGACAACTGACGGAATTTTTGGTCTTGGCCCTAGTCGACGAACCGTTGTAGAGCTAACTGAGAAAAGGTAGGTGTAGGAAAAGAATGGACAACAGCCAATGAAGGCCGTCTAAAAAAACTATAAGTTCAAGCGTTAGCTGGCAAGCTTTCAGCATTCACTAAGTATTTTTTACTAAGCAACCATCAACAGCTAACATGATTTTTGAGTAATTGGTACTTCGGGAACGTTTCAAAAAGGACTTTATTTAAAAAGGTAAAATTCGTTTCAAATGTACTATACCGTCGAGAGCGGCAAAGTGGTAGCCTACGCCGATGATATTGCAATTACAGCTACAGGAAAATATTTAGTAACTCTGACTAATTTCATACATTTCACACATTTGAAAGAAAGTAGCTGTAATGATTAATTATAAAAAATGGTTCTTATGTACGATAATAAAGATTATCAAATAAATATATATTTTTCATTGTTTTAATTTTCGAAAAATTAATCACCTGATACGATATAAAATCACTTCTTAACTTTGAATAATCTACATTAATTTAGCATTTATCTAGTATTTTATTTTCTCTGTATGTCAGGAGAAAAAAGAGCCCATTATATTTTCCGACTATATCTTTGCATCTCGCCATGCAAATACCATTTGATTGATTGCTGATTACGAGTAGTAACTAAATTAGAATAATGCATGCATGTACATATAAAAAGTTGTTTATTATTATTTGTTGAGTGAAAGGGCGCAATTAGTTTTATATAAATAATTATTTTAAATTAATCACTATCTTTAGATAGCATCTATTTAATAATTGAATAATTCTGCATACTAATTAGGGTAATTGCTGCATAGGTGCATACATGCACATATGTATGTACATATATGGCGAGATTGTGAAAGCTTTAAATACTTATGTAAAAACTAAATTGAGTGATTATGATAACTAGGGAAGCCAAACCAGCAAGCTCGTGAGATCGAGCTCGTCAATGCAGCGGGTCCGCAGGATTTGTTGGCCTATATATATATATAAAAAAAAGTCGACTTTAAATAGTGGCAAATTAGCTGCACTTGATAGTAGTTGGTTGAATAAGGAAAATGAATTAATGAAGAGTTTACGGAATGTGCATAGCTCAGTGGTTAACGCTTCTGACTTTGAACATCGAATTCAATGCAGGTTCGATCCCTGCTGAAGTCTAGAAAAAAAGAAGTCTGATGAGGAGATGTGGTGATCTCCGAAATAGCGCTATAAATTCTACCGCTTAGACTTTGTTGCTGTTTCAATTTTTCCTAATAAACAATCGTGGTACAAAGCTCAATAAAAATATTTAAAAAAAAGTATTATTTTGTTCTAAGTAGTTATGTTCATGAAGTGACTTTATTACAAGTCGAATAAATTTAAAAAATATACATTGATATTGATAATTAGATGAACTTTTCTAATAAATAGTATTTCCGTAGAAATGTAAAATTAAATAAGACGTTGCCTTAAGGTTTTTACCAAGAATCCACTTTGATTTTAAATTATCTATTTTTTTACAGATGCTTTATCAAGCATGTTAAGCAGATATTGAGTAACTGGCCCTTAAGGCCATTTTCACCATTTCCGGTTAACACTAATGCCCCGATGTTTATCCCCGTAATCGATTTCATGCATATAACAACGCTAGCGATGTTTAACGTGGAAATATGCCGATTTCATTAAGCAGTCTATAGTCACTTATAGAGACTTTTCCTGGTAAACATCGATTTTGAGACTATTTAGTATTCAGTAAGCTGTCTCACGTTAAGTGACATTTGGACCAGTTTTGGCTATTTTTCTTTTTTTTTATTAAATGTTTATATTTTTTCTGTAAAACTCTAGCATGTAACCAGCACCATATAAATCCACGTAAATACCAAAATTATAAATTTCAACAAACTTTATCCAAAAATTTTAAACTTTTTGTTCAGAATTTGTAGAAATATTTTAGATGGAGTTGATTTTTAATTTCTTCATTTTCTTCGCTATGAAAGAAATTGTCGGGTATTCATGAAATTTTACACAGAGAGGCTGCTTATCGAGCAATTAGCCAGGCTTTCTCGATTAAGGCGCTGATTGAGCTCGATTTACCATACAAATTTTCCATTCTTAATTGCTCAATTAGTGTTTCATTGAGTGCTAATTGAATGAATTTGCGCATGCAACCTTGCTGGGTATGTTTAATGACTTTGAGGTATGTTTATTGAAGAAATAGCAATGAGCTGTTCGTTTCTGGTCCACTTTCACAGCTGAAATTCCATCACGGATGGAAAACTGAATTTTCAAATTTTACCCAATCTGCGGAAAAACTTTACCTAAAAGTGGATAAAGAAACCTAAAAATACATATATACTTCGATACTATATCAACTTCTGGACTCACACTAAACAAATTTGGCTATAAAGAGAATCTCCTCGAGCAGGTCGAGACAGAATTATGTTTTTGAATAGGTGAATCGTTTTCCTCCGAGTTCTTCCCTCTGACGTTATAATAAGAAATATTCTGGCGTAATTAACTACAGTTACGTTAATTTTATCACCCTTTTGTATCATTTGTATGCCCCTTCACACAAGTAAGAGGCTATTGGACAAGTTACCCCAGCAGAAAATGGCTTGAAATGTGAACAAAAAATAAGAACTGATTTCATAAAAAGTTATTTGACTACGTTCTAAATGTACCTAAAGTGTTGTGTTTGCACCGAATGTACTTTCAAACTAAATAAAAGGACGATTGTACCAACATTTCCATCACTGTAGCTAATGGAGAAGCTGACTGCGTGTCGCCAATCGAACAGCTCACATTTTTCATTAGATATTGGCCCAAGCCCGATAAAATTTTGAATATAATTTTTTTAAGAAGAAATTATTTTCTTATTTTTTTATTTTAAGAACTAATTTCTTCCCCCTTCTTTAAACTTATTTGTTTTTTTTTCATTTTCTTTTAACTTTTAGATTGTATTAAAAAAAAACATATCTTTATAATTTCATTTAATTTTTAGACACTTATTTTATTTATTTTAATTTTTATTTTTATTAAAAATTTTAAATTAAATTTTGTTAAAATTTTTACTTTTAAAAAACATTTAGAAAAACCTCTTTTATTTTTATTTACATTTCATTTTTAGACTTTTGTAGAATATTTAGGGTTTGTAGTAGCATTATTAGGGTTTAACAGCGATGGTTAAAACGGCCCTTAACGCAGCTGTGAATTTTGAACAAGTTTTCCACAGATTCTTTGATTTCTCGTTTATAAATCGCCTTTTCAAAATCGACAACTTTCTTTGCATGTTGTTCCACGACTTTTTTTCTTGATTGATTTTCTAAGGGCGCGAACAGAGTGGCCGCTTGTTGCCGAGCCGAGCCGACTGACGCTTATTGCGAGAACCAATGCGAGAAAACTGGTACTATACAAATTAGTACAAATAAGCGCGAACAGGTCATAGTGGGCGCCGAGCTGGTCAGAGCGCAAAGCTGATTGAATGCGAGAAAACAGTTCCAAAGCGTATTTCAGCGCCGAAAACATTGTTTATGTTATGTTGTTATGATTTCAACTTGTTTGGAAAACATAAAAAAAAATTAAAAACAAAAATTTAAGAAAAAGTTAATAAAACATGCAATCAAAAAATTAAAAAAATAATAAAATTTAAAAATAAAATAAAAATTAAAAAATAAAATAAAAATTAAACAAAAAAATAAAAATTCAAATAAATAATAAAAATTAAATAAAATTATAACAATAGTAAAAAAATTAAAAAAAAACATAAACAAAATTTAAAAAAAAATGTAATAAAAGAAGTAAATAAAATATACATATAAAAAATTAAAAAACATAATAAAAATAAAATAAAAATTATAAAAAAAAATTTTCGATTAATATAAAATACATAAGAAAAACCTAATAAATAAATTATTGTTATTAAAAAATCTTTTTTATTTATTTTTTTATTTATTTATTTTAAATCACTATTTAAGTGATGAAATGCTCCAAATTCACTTCGTTTATCATTTATTGGATGTTTTCCAAATTATTTTTTATTGATAAAATACTTTAAAACAGTAGCCGAAGCTAAATACTCATCATCTGACGAATCCATATCTTTTCACTTCAATTTCACAAACACGAATGAACAACAAACCCAAATGCATACAAACATACATAAAACACAAATAATAGATAAAATATCAGCGCTGATTCTCGCATCCACTATGCACACTCAAACTTGTTTCTCGCATGAACAAGTTCTCGCAATAAGCGTCAGTCGGCTCGGCTCGGCAACAAGCGGCCACTCTGTTCGCACCCTTAGTATGATTTATGTAATCAAATTCGTTCACTTGCAATTTATTATCATACAATGTATTTGCAATTATAATACAAAGTACTTACTTAATTTATGCGAATTCTACTAGACTGGTTAGAATTTTCCTGCAAATGAGTTAATAATGGCAACTGTTGTTAAGTACAATTTACAAAATACTTTGTTGTGTTATTAAATAAAATATTTATTATGCCTGGGACATACAAGTGGTATAGAAATTACAATATCAATATTTGCCGTTGCTACGTAGCAACTACAATGATTGGTGGTATGAGAGTGACACACGTGTAGTATAGATCGTAATATTGATACCATACTACGATTTGTATTTCTAGACATGCATAGTTGAATATTATATTATAACTTTGAGTGTAGAAAAAACAATGGTACGTTGAGAAAAACTAAATTTTTAAAAAGATACACCCAGTCTGGCCAAGAAAAATCAGTTCTTCCTACCAAAGCATATAAAATAAATTGGTCTAAGTATTTTATAATTCCTTCCAAAATAGTATAGATGCATTCAAAGTCATTCGTGTTCCCCAAAACATTGCCAATGGAGGTAGTAAAAGGTAGATATAAGAGATTTGGTTGAAGTAGCTGCTGGGGGACAGACAAACACATTTACGCGGCAACAGTCTTCCAACTACCCACAGTGTTTCGAAAGGCACAAGTCTAAAAATAACTATTTTAAAAGCTCTTTTCAGTCATTCGAGACACTAATCTGTTCAATACGAGCTTTGTGCGTTATTTTGTTTGTATATTAGCAATAAGTTATTTTAACATGAAACAAAATACACATTTTTCTTTTAAAAAGAATAAAGACTAAAAACTAAAAGAAAATTATTTTTTAAAATAGTTAAAACAAAAAATATTAAAGAAGTTTCTTAAAATTAAATTAAATAAAAACGGCACTTTTTTGAAAAGAAAAATCTAAAATTAATAAAAATTCAATTTAAAAAAAAAAACAGTACAAAAAATTAGTTTCTAAAAATTAAATGAAACTCCAAAAAAAAAAAAACTTTATAAAACAATAGAATAAAAAAGTATATAAAAATATTAAATAAGNACAGTACAAAAAATTAGTTTCTAAAAATTAAATGAAACCCCAAAAAAAAAAAAACTTTATAAAACAATAGAATAAAAAAGTATATAAAAATATTAAATAAGTTTTTAAAAATTAATATAAATAAAAAAAATTGCATTTAAGCAATAAAATTTAAAACTGAATGTTTAAAAGAAAATTTATTTTATTTGTAAAAGAAAACACTTTAAGTTAAAAAAAGAAAAAACATACATAAAAATTATTCTACGAATTTAATTCAATAAAAAAGATATATTTTTTTAAACAACGAAAACTAAAGCTAAAAGAAAATTAAATGTAAAAAAGAAAAACAATAACTTATAAAAGAGAGAAATCAATTTATTGAGTTTCTAAAAATGTATTTAATTAAAAAAAGTTTTCGTTTTAAAAATAATAAAATTTAAAAATTAAATTTAAAAAAATACATAAAATAAGTTTTATAATTTAAATGATATAATAAATGTATGCTAGTATATTTAAAAAAAAAATGTATGATTTCTGTATTTAGTGAGAAATCGGAAAATATTTACTTAAGTGTTTCCCTCGCTACCTAACAGAACCTGCAGTCCGTCAGATGAGTTGAGAATTTTACTCATACGCCATGTACGCACGTTCGATTTTAATTTTCCGTGATGAATATGGATTTCATGGATGGACGATTTCATATTCGTAGTCAACGGCCTCAGAATCCCTGTTTGTAATGTTTCAGGCGAATCTAATAGTAAATCTAAATTTTATTTTTTTTACCGCCATATTGGGTCCACCATTTTGAATTTTTCTATTATTTTGAAAATACTCATACTTAATGTAATTACTTTTGAAAACACACGTACACATACACATGGCCGTAACGTGCAAAAAATTCAAAAAATCGTTATTTTTCGCCATGAAAGAGTGAAGAGAAAAGAATGATGATGATGATTTTTGGTAATCCGAATGAGAGGATTCTAAAATCTCAAAAAACGATTATTGTACAGGAAAGCTTCACGATGTAGCGTGTGGTAGTCAACAGCTTCAACCTCACCATTTTCATTATAATCTAAATGAGGCCAAAAGTGCGACGGTATTCATTTGAGTACGTCAATTATATTTACAGTAGGGGTATTCACGATCCGGGGCACACTATCTAGCATGGTGCATAGATACATACATGATTGTTGTTATTTCATTTCTTCAAACAACAACAAAATTAGCCAATCTTACTATTTATGCTATCTATGCACCATGCTAGACTGTATGCACCGAATCGTGAATACCCCTACTAAACTTACTGTTAAATGTATTACCAAAACATTATTGCGAAGCCCTATTTTTCAATTGTTAAATTGCAATGCATCCATACTAAATAATAAACACCAACAGCGACTAACATGTATGTGCGTGTTAAGAGTTAAGCGGAAATAGTTTGCATTCTGCTTTATACAATACTTTGTATTTTGCTTGCAATAGTATTAAATATGTAGTCGTGTACGTTGATTACACTTTGCGTGTTGACTTACACATAAAAGTCAAGATAATTGCTTTAATCAAATTTATTGATATGATGAAAAACACATGCATTTTTACATAAGTATGAATCTATGCATTAGTTCTAATACTGCTTGCAGTTCAACGAACTACTTACTTATTGCTTTTTTAAATATATTTCGCATTTCCTCTCAGCTGCAGCAACTACGCAATTTAAATCTAATTCTATTGCATTTTGATTGATACTTAATTGTTGTTGAGCGCTTACAATTGCAATTTAAATACATACAGTATGTAGTACATAATTTGATTCATCGATCTAGAAATTTCATGTTACGTATACGACGCGTAGCACACGCGAGGCGCTCAATAGTAAAGGCTTAGGCAAAGTAAAAATTACAATGGATGCACTTTTTTCCAGTTAACTTAAGCAAATGGGCCCCACTACTTTTCATAAAATGAAAATCATACTCATGGAGAAAGGCTGTCACCTGTTTGAACTCGAATAAAGGGCATTATTTATTTGAAATTTGTATTAAAATATGGATGTCGGAGGTTTACAAAGGTTGTTGTTTGAAAATATTTTGAAAAGTGTTGCCACCTAATTGCTAAGTCGAATTTAAGTTAATGATATGAAATCCTAAATTATGGATGTCAAACGAAAGTTAAGAAACTTTGCGTTTAAACATTGAGAATATTATTGCGGTGTTTTATAAGGTTTGCCATCTGTTTAAAAATTTAATGCAGTTAATTGAAATGAATTCTATACTACATGAAAAATCCAATTCAAATTAAATTAATGGAACAAGGTAATTGGAAAATGTATCGCAATACGGGTGGTTAAAAATTTAAAATTTGAATGAATTATTACAATATGGTCATCAATGGACTTTATTGCCATTGACCTTATGTGCCCCAGCGTAATTTCAGAAAATTTTTAGTTTTAGAAAAAAGTTTTAACTGTGTACATTTAAGTAATTTTATCAACTTTAATAAAATAAAAAATATGGGATGAAAATTGAGACCTCAGACTGATTTGTCCACGATCACATTTATTTACCCCACTGTGTAGCGCAGGATGGAAAAAGTCATGGTGACAGTTAATAAAACAAACCATTTGGGCTTAGGTTTAGGTTTTTGCCACTCATCAATAATTGCAGCCGAGGTTAAAGACTTATTAAAAATAGTTTTTAAAGATTGGACAAGAAGGACAATTTTTAATTAGTAGCGCAGATGGCCCGTCCACGTCAGTATGAGAAGAAGGCTTAAGTCCTGCTATCCCCTTGACGATATCTTCTGAAGAAAGAGATCAGTAACCAAAATTTAAATACGAATCAAAAATGTTGGAGAAGTTTGGTAAGGCATTGTTATCGTCTAATACAAAGTTCGATCTAAAGAAGCCTTCAGCAAATTCGCCGTCCAAAAAAAAAACTGAAGTGGAAATATTCAAAGACGATCTTTTTTTTGGATTCAACTCTGCAGTCCGGGTGTAGTTTCGTAGAGGGGTTTGTCTAAGCAATTTAATTTTCTTAAGTTTTGTTGATATTTAACAGAAAAGTTGTTACTTAGATTTTTAAGCTTTTTTAATTATTTAGTGTACCAAGGTATCTCATACGAAAGCTTTTTCTTAATAGTCCATTTTGCAGACAGAACTCATAAATTCTTGATATAAAAGTTGAGCAGCATTTCGCAATATCCAAATCCGAAGGATTCCAGTTAATACCAAGCAATAAATCTTTCAATTCGATTACAGTAAATTAGTATACTCGTAATGATGACTTTTATGATTGCAATTAAAGCAAACCTGATCGTATATAATTTAAGAATTTTAATTTAAAAAATCTTAATTAAAATATAATCGCAATCTTAAGTGGCCAGCCCTGATTTAAACTAACTAAATTCCACAAAATGTGCATCCAGTGTTAAATAATAAAATTTATCTTTTTCTTGCAGCATATGTATGTTGTACATATAAACACTTTGGCAATAAGGCAGGCAGGCCCCTCAGAAGCATACTCAGCACGTTGCCGCAATTGTCGGCGCAACATTAGCGTTGACGCAAATTATGACAAAGCATTGAACGTCATTGTCGGCAGCAATCAATAAGCAACAACAGCAAAAGCAACTAACCATAAAAAAGTGCATGCATACAACCAACCATATGTATGTATGTATGTATGTAGTTGCATATGAGTTCGTAAATAGTATTTCGCAAAGTATCGAAAATCAAGCGCAATAGGATTACAGCAACAACACTACCTACCAGCTAGCTTAGAAGAAGTCGCGTATTAAAGTGCAATCATTACAGTGCAACAATAAAAAACACTACGACAACAATAACAATATTAGCCCCAAAAAAGCTGCCGCAAACAGTGTATCAGCCAGCACCTTAGGCGTTCGTGGTCAGTTCTGGTAGTCACTACAACCTTAAATCACAGCCAGCCAGCCAGCCAGCATCAGTGGCGGCAGCAGCCATATAGACATTAAGATGGATTCGACAACCGATACGGGCTGCAGTGATTCCTACAACAGTTATGGCAAATCACACTCCAGCGGCACCTCGCTCAACTACAGCAGCGACATAAATGCAATTTGTGCTGATTTGGGTGATCATAATGGTTGCGTTGGTGATAATATCTCATGCAGTGGCCTAAAGTACTTGCCAACTTGGCCTGCGATTAATTTGGAATTTCGCAATTTAACTTACGAAGTACATGATTTGCACGCGAAGGGTGAGTGTGAAAAATTTTTAAGTGCAACATAGATTTATGAATGACTATTTATGTGTTTGTAGGTAGATATGTACACTAGGCGACAAATGAAAGTGTGCACCTTGTTCTAATATAATATTCATAGTTATTTTCATGAACAATATTTTGCATACATTTTTTATGAAAATATAGCTCATTCTATATTCTAAACCAGACATATAAATCAAATTTTGACACTTTATATAAAGCTCATCGAAATTCTAAAAATTTTCTTTAAAATTCAAAATTTTTATTCAGAATTTCTATAAAATTTTCTAGTATGCTGTTTTGTAGCCCATTCAATTTTAGTAAAACAAAGTGCAATTTTCAAGGCGCTAAAAATTACCGTTGTGTGTTTTTTTTGGTGGGTGGTGCGCATTTTCGTCCATATCAGGAATGATATCTGGCCAAAACTATTTTTATATGGAAGAAAATGCGCATGAATATAGTTTATATTATAGAATAAACTGTATTTTCGTAAATAATTAAGGCAACAAATTTTTCATGAAAATAATAGTGAATATTAAATTAGAAAAAGGTGTAAACTTTCATTTGTCGCCTAGTGTACATATGTAAAATTTTGGTCGAAAACTAGCAGCCAATTTTTATTATGCAATTCATATTGATTTTTGAAGAAATTCTTAAGCTTGTTATAACAACAGCGCGACCTCTCAGGAAGGGAACTTGCCACGCTAGTTAACTTTTCATAGCCAGTTTTAGAGGTGGAAATTTGTAATCGAGTTCGGAGATGTTTGCCTTAAATATGTGTGAATGTCATCAGATCCGTATAACTCGTTTTATTATTAAAAATAAGAGGTCAAATTTAAAGGCTTGGTCTGTAGCTTGTGCAGTATGGTTTTAGTTTTTTGAAAAAGGTTACCACCTGTTAGACAATTAAATTCAAATAATTCAAGTTATTTAAAAAGTTAAATTAATTATTACATAGGGGTATCAGTCGAAATGGGTTTGAAAATTTCTTATATTTTGGCTATATTTTGAGGCGTTGCCACCTGTTTAAAAAGTCAAATTCATCTTAATTCATTAGTTAATTGATATACATACATATGTATAACAGTGGCAACGAAATAGGTTTAAGAAGGCTTTAGCAAATAATTTTTAAGAGGTTTGCCTCCTCGAATTGAAATAAATTATACAAAATTTATCAACATAAAATATTAAAATGTTAGCTCCAAACGAATGTGTTTTAAGAAATCTTTAGTTTAGATATTTAAAATATTTTGAAGTGTTTGAGGGGGATGGCTACCTGTTTAAAAAGTTTAATTCAAATTTCATAATAATTAAAATAAATTATTGAAGTGAAACTTCTTAATCGAGAGATAAATGCAAAACACCATATAGATAAAGACAAAGACAAACATAAAAATACAGACAAAGATTAACAGAGCAATTCTGGCAACTGTATTTCAAATCATAGCCTTTCGAAAGTCAAAAGTCTTTCGTAAGACACTTGTCTAATCTGGCAACTATCTTAAAAGCTCTCAGTGTTATTCTGTTTGTCTTTTAGCAATAAGTTTTCTAAAAATATAATCAAATAAACAAAATTTCTTTTTAAAATAATAAAAACCTGAAATTAAAGGAAAATTAAATTTAAAAAAGAAAAAAATTAATTTAAAGGAAAAACAAACAAAATAAGTTTTTTAAAATTAAACGAAATTAAAAAGTATATATTTTTCTTTTTAAAACAATCAAATATAAAATTTAAGAAAATTAAGTTTTAAGAAATACAAAAATCAGTTCCTAAAAGTTATGACATTGAAAAATATTTTAATTTTTAAAACATTTAAATCTTTAAATTAACAGAAAATTAACGAAAAAAATTTTAATAAATTTCTAAAAATTAAATTAAATTTAAAAAATTATTTTTAAAACAACAAAATCCAAAAATTAAAATAAAATTTTATTAAGAAAGAAAACAAATTTTATTGAAAAATTAAAAAATACATAAAACAGGTTTTTAAAAATTAAATTAAATTAAATTAAAAGACTTTCATTTTTTTTTTTAGTACAATGTATTAAGTTAATCTAAAATACATCTTCATTTTGAACATGCTCAAGTGATTTCTGTCTAAAGAGCTTTTCACCACTCATTTTGGCAAGAGTTTTTTTTTAAGATAGGATCCCACTATCGGCGCAAGTAGCATAATATGTACCGATTTTTATAGGGCTTGATTAGTGTATATTCAAAAAAATGTGTACAAATACTTTTTCAGTGGTCCCATTATCAGCGCATTTTGTGACAAACTTTTTCGGTGTAAATCGGCCAAATTAAATATGCGACGATAATTTATATATTTAAATATATTAATATAATAATATAATATTAAATTATAATATGCGATTATAATCGGTACAACATGATCACATTATCGCGCTTGATTAATTATAAAAATCAACATATTGTCGACTTTGGTTGCCGCATGAGCGCCCGATAAAGTCGCCGCATTTTTTACAATTTCATTGTTCTACAATGAGCAAAAGAGTGTGGGGTTGCTTAAAGTCCGCACAATTTCGGCTCAGATTGTCGCATTTCGAAAAATTGTGTTTGTTCACACTTTCGGTACATGAAATGCGAAATCGTCTTCTTTTTTAGAGGTCAAAAGGAAGACGTAGAAAAAACGATGATGAAGCGGGAGATGAAGTTGAATATAGTTTCAGATGAATACAACGATGAAGATAAAGATTGAGGATGAGCTTAAGCTGAAGAGGAAGAGGAGGATCTGTATGAAGATGAAAATTCGTTTTAAGGTTAACGTTAAGATGAAGTATGAGATGAGGATTAAAATTAAGATTAAAGTAAAGGCAAAGAAAAAAGCCAAAGACAAAGACAAATATAAAGACGAAGAGAATGACAAAAAACAAAAACAAGGATGAACACAAAGAGAAAATAGATATACAGATAAAAACAAAGACAAAGATTAAGAAACGGAGAGTCAAAGCTAAAGATAAAACTGAAGATAAGGATGTTTTATATCAGCACTTCCACTCCATATCAAATCACCGTAACTCAACTCACCTGATATCATCTTAAGACACCTCACTCCGTCTCAATTCACCTTAACTCACCTCACCTTAACTCACCATAACTCACCTCACCTCACCTCACCTTAGCACACCGCAACTCAACTCACCGTACCTCAACTCAACTCACCTCAACCAATAGTTAAGTTACACATCTTCCGCTAGTAGGGACTACACGCATTCAGTTGTTCTTCCTAGCCAGGCGCCTTTTTGGTTCTAGCCTTTCAACGTCTGTCTTATTTCGGACTCAGCAAACTTTCTGAAACTCGTTATTTCTCTTGCATTGCGGCGAATATGAAGGATTTGTAGCCCTTTCACCTAGTAATATTTACTTAATCACCACATTTGTTGAATCATTACAAAAAACCGATCTTCATAACTACATACATATGTACTATAGACCCTTCACCGCATTGGCATAACATGTCAGGCGCTTAAGTGTGCATCAGTTGCTTACGTATTAACATACGGTCATACATTATACATACTCCAGCAAAAGATTGCATATTATACCCAGCGCTCGTTTTATTCTAAATTTACCAAAGCCATTTCGCTTATGTATTAAAAAATATTGCGTGTCGCCTTTCGCTTAGATTACATTAGGTTAGGTCGTCGGTAGGCAGCCTAGGAAGAAAGTTTTGAGGCGATTCTACCGCATCGCCCTCCAGACAATCGCGCCAGTGAAGTTGATGTGTCATTTTTATTCTTTAATCAATTTAGAATACACCATCAGCAAGTTCCGGGCCCTGATTTTCGCTTGGCAATTCTTTATTGACGCCGGCACACTTGGGAAGCTGATCTACTTATCGTTTCACGGCAACGACTTCGGCTTGAAAAACACTACCAAAGTTGGAGAGTCTAAACTTGCGTTAAATAAAGAAGTTCACAGCCCCCTCCCTGTAATCACCTCGCCCGCTAATTCATAACTTGAAGAGTTGTTTAGTTATGTAACCAGGAATGAAATCGAAACTTTCAAAATTTTAATGTTTACAATCACTGATCTTATTAGGCATTTGCCTCTGCTCAGGGTGATTGTAGGTCGTGCAGTGGCAGTTTTGCCTACAATATTCAGCATTACCTAACTAATATGTCTCTGTAGAGAGTCGACGACGACGGAGACCTCCGTTATTGCCTTTTACTGATACCAATATTTTATCCTGAAGGAAGTTTCTGATAAACAAAATGACAATGTCTATGAACAATACCAATTAATATATAAGGTTTCAAAGTAGTCATCATCAAGGCTTCGCTATGTTTTGATGCGAAACAGCAGGTTATTTTAAACTCATCGTACCTTATATGAGATAGACGGCTGGATATTTTATCAGAGCCCTGCTCTAGCGCTGGAATCCTAGACGCTGCAGTAGTAGCAAACACTCCGGCATTTTTATCTGTCGAATATTGTCGCTTTTTTACAACTACGACAATGATCCGACGGGTGGATCCCTAGTCTTATGATGTGTCAACCAATTAGGCAGTGGACCGTATTAATTCGGATAAAGAAAGACATTTCTTCCATGTACTGCGAGCTAGGTAGTCCTGATGATTTGACGATTTGACGGTATGTGGTTCCGGCCTTTTTACCTACCCTACACTTTTTCGGACCCTAATGATCTACCAATGCACTGGTCATAACCAAAGTAAATGACTCAGTAGTTATAACGGTTGCAAACTAACCGCTGTAGTAGTTACGACTACTTACTACAAATTGTTGGTAATTACATGCACCTCAGGCACCTTTCACATTGCACATTCTAACATTTGTCTGATTGTGTAGGCGTTACTTTGACTGACGTTGCATGAGTAATGACAGCACTGCGAAAAACCAAAGTACAAATCTGTATGCGTACATACATATGTATGTATATCAGCATTTTTTTCATTTTTACTTAATGCTGAATGGCATAAACAAATCGGACTTCAAATTCAAGCTGACTAATAACTGACAATTGTGCTGTATTTATCAGTAATTGTGTGAAATTGCAGGTTCCTTAAAGATCAAATCGACTCGAAAGTGTTATGAAGTACCTCACACTAGAAATCTAAAGGAAAATGAAAAGTACTTTGACTACAGAAAATAAGTAGATATTCTAGAACACAAATTAACATTGAGCTGAGATCATCCAGTGACGACAGCCAATAAATAATGCATTGTATTTTACTTTGCAATGTTAATCGAAGTTGTTGAACTTTGGGTAATAACGGGTGTAGAAATTGCAATTCACAAACTACCCTGCAGGAAAATTTCATTAATCTGAAAGTAATTTATAAACTCTTAAAAATAGCTATTTTTCCCTTTTAAGTGGTTTTTTTCCAAATTTTCTATACGAAGTATACAAATAATGCATATTAGACGAGAGGGGGTTTCATCGCCTTTACAACGATGCCGATTTTTTAAAAATGGGTGAGTAATTTTTTTGTTTAAAATATTTTTTTTTATACAAAAAAAGGTATTTTTTTGCTTTAAAAGTGTTTTTTCTCAAATTTTTCTGTTCAAAGTATACAAATATGCATATCGCAAGAAATGGGGTTCAATCACCTTTACAACGATATGAATCGTTTAAAAATCAGTTCAAAATTTTCTGAAATATTAAGTTTTTAATTTTTCGAAGATCTGACTTTTGACCCGTTGTAGCACCTGTAATATAAGTTTCCACAAAAAAATTATACACCATATAAATAAGAGCAAAAGGCGGACCACGTCCGTATTTTTACTTTTTTTTACTTTTTACATGCAATAATTAAAAATAATTTTTTACCAGAGATCCAATTTCGAACTTCGAAGGCCCATATCTCGATTTCGGAGGCTAACTTCGAAAAACCGAGAAATTATTTTTTTACTTATGACTCAATATCTTAAAAAAAGTTGGTTTGGTCCAAAAAAATTTTGTGTGTCTTTAGACCTGAAAAATCCTCTATAGACCAGGTATTCACAATACGCCAAATCATGGAAAAGACCCGCGAGAAAACAATCGACTCCAAAGCCCCTTTCGACAGCACTAAAAGGAGTTGCCTATACGCCACGATGGTGGAATTTGGCATCCCCACGAAACTGGTATGGCTGTATAAATTGAAATTGAGCAAAACCACCTCTCCGAGCCGTTAGCCACCAACCGATGTTTCAGACAGGGCGACTCCCTTTCGTGTGATTTCTTTAATCTGATGTTGGATAAGAGCTGCATAACTGAACCGCTAAAGAACAACGCGATTGGGCCTGGTGGTCAACGAGGACAAGACGAAGTGTCTACTGTTGAGACGGCTCTTGCAGTATTCGAGATACCGATTTTGCCTTTACGCATTGGCGACGGCGAGTACCGCAAACGATGGAACGATGAGCTGCTGAGCTTTACAACGACATAGACATAGTGCAGCGAATTAAAATACAGCAGCCCCGCTAGCTTGGCCATGTCTTTCGAATGGGCACCGACGCTCCAGCTCTGAAAGTATTCAACCCAGGAATCCGCTGGTGGTATCAGAGCCCCCACTGCGATGGAAAGGCCACGAGGAGAAGGACTTGACTTGACTTAGCATTTCCAATTGGCGTCAGTTGGCACACAAGAGAAACGACTGGCGTGCTATTTTGTACACAGCAAGTTTCTGTTTAGATCACTCAATACACATTCATCGATTTGAATAACTCGAGACATTGCGAGAACTCAATAAGCTTGGAATATGAAAAATTGCGATAACTCAATTTGTGATGACTGGATATATGTACATATGTATTTCGATTCTTATCAATGAATATTCTTATTCTTTCATTTCTTATCTTTTCATTTTGGCCTTTATCTTGAATGTTTCCTTCACTTCATCTTCATCGCTTTTATCATTTCTTTCTTTATCTTCAAATTTATCCTTTTACAAAGTTTCATTTCAAAGGTGAAGTAAAACAAAATGCGAAAACCACTCAAATTGATTAGGTTGCCACAACAACAACTACGCACAAATACGGCATTTTTATCAATGATTTTGGCAGTAATTTTCAACCAGTTTTGATTCCATTAAAACTCTCCTCATTTACCTTTTAACGACCCCAAACGTACTAATATATGTATAGATTCTACCACGTGTACACGGAGTTAATTACACCATACTTGTAACTATCCGCCTTATGATTACGTGTTTTACGATTTGTTGTACTTGTAATTATACAGCACAACTGCATTATAATCAACTAATTTAAATAAATTATTTTTCGTAATTTCATGTTCACCTCGATTGGCTTTGCAAATAAAAACAAAAACAACAACAAAAGGTCACAAACAGTTGTTACGCAGCATCAATGGACAATTTCGAGCGCACGAGCTAACCGCTATTATGGGACCGTCAGGAGCGGGCAAAACTACATTATTGAATCTACTTGCCGGCTATGGGTATGTATTTGATTAATAAGCGCTACTGACTTTTAATTATATAGTTTATTTACACACCACCCACAAAAAGTGACTAACAAAAGCATTTGCATTTATTTATTTTTCGAATTTGTATGCTGAATATGTTTATAATAATTTTTACATACATACGTACTTATATGCATTTTTAAATATTTATGTGTGTATATTTCTATTGACAGCGCAAAGAAAACATCAGGCGAAATTATGGTTAACAATAGTCCGCGTAACATGAAAGTTTTCCGCAAAATGTCACGCTACATCATGCAAAACGATGTGCTGGATCCGCATTTTACGGTGCTGGAAGCGATGTTGTTGGCCGCCAATTTGAAATTAGGCAACGAACTGAATGGCGCACAAAAATTAGAAGTGGTGAGTTGAAAATGATGATGACTTCCTAAATGAAATTAACGGGGCAATACTGCAATTGGAAGCTCTTTTCTTTTTGCGGAAGACTAATTGAAAGATCTACTAACGGGAAGGTCTTAGCGTTTTTCTGTTTTCGTTTTAAAAAGCAGTTTTTTTTTTCATTAAATGAAATAAAAAAGTTAATTTTTTTAATAAAACTGAAACTTAACAGGAAGTTAATTTCAAAAATATATATATATTAATAAAAAAAGAAAAAATTAATAAAGAAAGTTTAAAAAAAAAAATACATAAAAACAACAATTATTTTTTAAACAAAATCTCAAAACTAAACGAAAATTTAATTAGGAGGAGAAATTTTATTTGAAAAAGGAAAAATGTTCCTAAAAATTAAATGAAATTACAGAAATTGTTTCTTAAAAAAAAAATTAAGTAACAATTAAAAGCAAATTAAATTATTAAAAAAAGGTTAAATTCAGTAAAAAAATTATTCGTCTAAAAAAATATAATCCAAAAATTAGATGAAAATTAAATTGAAAGAAAAAACTGAATTAATAAAAGAAACTAAATACATAAGTTACTGAAAACTGTACTAAACTAACAAAAAATATTATTTTGCAACACAAAATTCTAAAAATTTAAAGAAAAATTTAATTGAAAAAGAAAAAATTAAATTAATCTCTTAATCTTATCTAAAAACTAAGTTATATTAAAAATTTATTTTTCTTTTCAAAACAATAAAATTCAAAAAGAAATTTACAAAAAACTTAAATTGAAAACATAAAAATAAAAAATTTCATTAAAAATTTACATAATTTGCATGAAGTAAATTTTTAAAAACGAAATTTAAGAAGCATCCGTTTTTCTAAACAATTAAAGAAAACTAAGTTAAAAAAGTAGGAAAAGTAAATTTAAAAAGAAAAAATTAAATAAGTTCCTGAAAATTTCACGTAGCAAAAAAAGTATTTCTTTAATAAAATCTGAAAATTAAATAAGAAATAAGAAACAAAAAAGAAACAGGTTCATAAAAATTAAATGAAACTAATAAATATTTTTCAAAAAATTAAATCTAAAAATTAAGAGAAATTAAATTAGATACAGAAAACTATGCTCCACTAAAAGAGAAAAATTATTAAAATCAGTTTCTAAAACAGTTTTGAAACAATAAAAATTAAAAATTAAAAAAAATATTATTAAAAAATAAAAAAATTTAAATTAAAAAGGCAAAATAAGTTTCTAAAAATTAAACGAAGTTAACAAATATATATATTTCCTTTTAAAACAATAAAAATTGAATATTTAAAAATTAAATAGAAAAAGGGGGAAAAATTATATGAAATAAAACTTTCTCCCCTCGAAAAATCGAACGTCATATCTCCCGCCAGTGCTTTTCCCACTCGTTCATTGCGACTGTTAGAGCAGCATTAGGAACATACTCAAGTGCTTTCTGTCCAAAAAGCTTTTCAACATGAAATTGGGCAAGAGAGCTTTGTTTTTAAGGCAAATAATTGCCAAAATAAGCAAATATTTCAAACTATCTTCATTACTGTCTTTAAGTTGTCTTACAAAAAGCTTGCAGAATTGCTCTGTAATACCTATGTATATAACTTTCAGATCGATGAGATCCTTAGAATGTTGGGATTGAAAAAAGCACAAAATACAATAACATTACGGCTATCAGGTGGCGAAAAGAAACGTTTATGCATAGCCCTGGAATTGGTTAATAATCCACCAGTGATATTTCTGGATGAGCCAACTACGTAAGTTATTTTGAATATTTAACAGTTTTCCTTTATTTTATTGCAATTTCTAAATCTTCTATTTGCTTCCTCACAGTGGTCTCGACGACATATCCAGTTCTCAGTGCATTTCACTGCTTCGCGGCATTGCGCATCGCACTGGAGCTACCGTTATTTGTTCCATTCACACGCCGTCTGCCAAAGTGTTCAACATGTTCGATAAGGTTTATATATTAGCTGAGGGCCAGTGCATCTATCAGGGCGCAGGCGCAAATATTGTGCCCTATTTGAAGCAAATTGGACTGACGTGTCCGCGTACTTACAATCCTGCCGACTTTAGTGAGTGTCAAATTTAACGGCTATAATTTTTTTCTCTAATCTGATTGATTTAATAAAGTTTTTTTTGTTTTATTTATTATTTTAATTAATTAATTTTACTTCATCACATTTAATTTTGTTTCTGGATACTAAAACACTGCTCCTGGTTGGGAACCGTCTCTCATCCAGGGGCAACTTTTCTCAACAATTTAGGATGGTATTTCATAGATAGATTTTAAAAAAGAAGTGTCGACCTCGACTTAGTTTTCTATTGTGTCCCCTACTCTTCACAACTCTTCTTCTAAAGTTAAATCCCTCAGAAACTGCAGCAGGTCTTTCAGGGTAGAGAGTGTGGATGTACACATGAAAGAGCTCAGACTTTTTTCGTGTCTACTGCAAACGTCCTCACACTCAATTATAGTATGTATATAATGATGTCTCACAGTTCAAGCCGCAGAACCGACAATATCTTCTAAGGATATCTTTTAGTACTTCAAGATTCTCTTTTGGGTGTCTTTTTAGACGATCGAATCTCCTCATATTATACCCTCCTACTAAACTTTTTGGCAGTCGCAGTTCTGCTGACCTATGCCAGTTGAGATCCCACAAGTCGTTCTTCTGCTTCCTGATCCTATTCTTAATAGTATTATTGGATAGTCTTTAGTGCTGCATGGGTATCACTTGGGTTTATGATCCTCTCATTGCGGTACCTTCTATGTAAATTTAGCTCCGCACCGCGGTTAGCTTCCGTTTGAAAAATACTCACATAATTCACCATAGGAGCGGACATCTTGGTTCTAGGTCCGAAGATTCCTGTCCCTATTATTTCTGAAGCTTTCGAGCCGTCCGTGTACCAATGCAGGATGGTAGCCTGCTCAAGTCTTTCGAAGCAAGCGAAGCTCCAGGTTGCTTTGTTGTATAACAATATTTTAAACCTTTTGTTTAAAATTATGGTTCTACCTATGGAATCCACAGAAGAGGAGATATAACCACTCCCTGCAGACAGCCCTTTTTAGTTTTTAGTTGAACCCTGATGCCACCAACTTCATTTTCTATATTTTTCTGCGAACTCTAGAGTTTGGCATTCATATTATCAACAGGCTTTTATATTATGTGGAAGAGGGCGTTGTATGTATTCAAAGACGCCTTGGATTTCGGTTGCCAGCTGATACACGTGATACCATGTCTAGGACCTACCCGCTCTGTGTGCAACTTGACAAGAATTTCCTTCAGAATGTTTTATCTGATTTTATTATATTCTCTCCCTGCAAAGGAACTTGAGCTTATGGTTCTGAAAGACTTTTCTAGCAAATAAAAAAATCTACCCCCCCTATTATTTATGTTCGCTAGGCTGCTTTTTCAGTGCTGCCTGGATGTCATCTACCTCTGGAGCCTTTTTGGGCAAAGGGGCAAAGTACACAATCCTATATGGACTCAAAAATTAAAATTATTATTTTTTTTTTCATTTAATAGCCAAAATTGGCACTACTAAAGTCGAGGATATTACATATATAGTTTGGTCCCGATTGGAGTCGGTTAAGACGTCTTTATAAGGTAATCTGAATTTTGACACCTGTGCGACACGCCATAACCAGCTTGAATCTGGGCCAAGATTTTTAAGTGATATCTTCGACTATAGTATCTATTTTGGGTATGAGATGAACAAAAAATTATTTTAATTTTTTGAGTCTTCATAAAGGAACCTGAACTTTAATCCATGTGCGACACGCCTTAACCGTCTAAAATCGGGACCAAAATTTATATGTGATATCTTCGGGTATAGAAGCATCGACGTAGGGGTTGAGCCTTNTAAATTATTTTAATTTTTTGAGTCTTCATAAAGGAACCTGAACTTTAATCCATGTGCGACACGCCTTAACCGTCTAAAATCGGGACCAAAATGTATATGTGATATCTTCGGGTATAGAAGCATCGACGTAGGGGTTGAGCCTTAGGAAATCTGATGTAAACATTTGCTTCCTACATTTGAGGACCACCCTAATGTACATACTGCAGTTCTTTTCGTATTGCTCACCAATTTTTACTGTGTAAACTTGTTTCTATGATACAAGATTAATTTAATTTCGTTTAGTTTACTTAAATTTAATTAAATCTAATTTAGTTTAATTTAATTTCATTGAATTTAATTTACTTCAAAGTTATCGAAGTTGCCTGCCACGAATATGGTAATCACTACCACGAACCAATGGTTTCCGCTGTGGATAATGGCAAGGTTTACCGCTGGACGCCACAACTGCAATACCGCCAATTAAAATCTGATACAACAAATAAATCGGATACAACGTCCGGTGCCTCATCCTTTGATGAGTTGGAACAATTCGAAGAGGAAATAAATCCGAAATTGCTAAAACAAAAGGCGTCCTGGTGGATGCAGTATCGGCTGCTGCTGATGCGAATGATGGCGCAGATGTGGCGTGATAAGGTGTGTTATTTGCAAAATTGTGAACGTAAATTTTTCTAAGTTACCCACATTCAATACTTTGCAGTCCTACATGAAGCTCAAATTCTATATGAACATTGTGCTGGCGCTGATTGTTGGCGGCATTTTCAAAGGCATCGGCGATGATGCATCCAAGGCTTTGTTTAACTTTGGCTTTTCATTCACGATAATTATTGCATATTTATACCTGCCGATGATGCCAGTATTATTACAGTGTATGTGGAGCGTATTTCAAATAGTAATAACGAAATATTGCACACTTACTCTTGAAAAAAAAAATTGTTTATCTTTACCGTAAAGTTTAGTTTTATCTAATCTTGCTTTGCTCTCTCTTCTACAGTTCCCACAGAAATGAAATTCCTCAAGCGCGAATACTTCAATCAGTGGTATCATCTGAGTTCCTACTATGCCGCTCTGATTTGTTCCAAGCTGCCTTTTATGTTCGTGCTGGCCGTCATCTACCTCATTATGGTGTATGTAATGTCCAGTCAGCCGTTGGAGCTTTCTCGTTTTTGCATGCTCTTCGTANTCCTTTTTTCTCTCTCTTCCACAGTTCCCACAGAAATGAAATTCCTCAAGCGCGAATACTTTAATCAGTGGTATCATCTCAGTTCCTACTATGCCGCTCTGATTTGTTCCAAGCTGCCTTTTATGTTCGTGTTGGCCGTCATCTACCTAATTATGGTGTATATAATGTCCAGTCAGCCGTTGGAGCTTTCTCGTTTTTGCATGCTCTTCGTAATAGCTTTTCTAACCGCCATGACTTCGGAGAGCTTAGGTTTACTGATCTCATCACGTCTCAGCTTGGTGGTATGTAATTTCCGAGCACAAATACTATTTACTTACCATGCAATTATTATTCTCTTTGCTCTCACAGAACGCCATGTTCATGGGGCCTGTAATTGCTGTGCCACTTATTCTACTCTCCTGCTATGGCATTGGTTATGGCAAGGCTGTCTACATACATCCATTAATGCGCTTCTTGATGCAACTTAGTTACCTGCGTCATGGCATGGAAGGTCTTGTGGCCGCTCTTTATGGTTATAATCGCGAGGATCTGCATTGTCCAGAAACGGAGATATTTTGTATGTTTAAGAAGTCGGAATTCTTGCTTATGATTCTTGGCTTTGAGAATCTTAACTATATGTTCTCAGTATGCTGTCTGGTAATATTTTATATTACTTTTACACTCGCCGCCTATCTTATGATACGTCATCGTCTCTCGCTGAGAACGACCAACAATGTGATCATCCAGTATGTGACCCAATTCTTGGTGAAACACTTGAACTTTGCCTCTTACAACTACTAGCTGTGCCTACGTATTTACATTTTTATTTTTTATCTGCGTAATGCTGTTCTAAAAATATTTATTTTACTAACAAAATGGTTGAAAGGATTGTTAGAAGGGAGTAGTGTTTAGAAATTTTCATTAGTATAGCATTTTAAGAAAATATTTTTGATAAAATACTACATACTACTTAAATAGGATAGTATATTTACTTACTCGTATTTTGCCATAAAACCAAATCTTCAACTCGTGATCAATTTGAATAAATTTTAAATACAAAAAACATAGATACATACGTACATATATATTCATACATAAGTTTGTACTACGTGTATATTATAATTAATTAAGTACTTTTAAGCGAATATACTTTGTATATGCCTAACCCGGTGGATTACAGTGATATTAGATTTAATTAAAAATGACTAATAAAAATTCAATTTTATATGTATTAGAAGACCAAGTTTGTGACTCTTATATCACTAAAACCCTATTACAACATTAGTTAGACCGATTCTGAAAAAAAAAATTAAATAAAAATTCCGTTGGGATTCTCAATATAACCTTCCGCCTTATATGAGCCGATTAAAACTTATTAATCTTCCTACATTTATCAGTCGCAGCGAAATGCTTGGTACAATTTGTATGGTTAGTTTACTGACAGGCTCAATTTAGTCACGTTAATTTTTTAGCCTTTTCCGATTTTCCGGAATGTCGTTATCACAATTCCGGGATCCCGGTATTAGTCCCGGGATTTAGAAATTCATTACTTTTCAACAACATAAATCGCAAAAATTTGCTTCTATATTGTTTTAGAAGCTCTCCTACCATAAAATAAATAAATGTCTATGATAAAACTCCAAGCATTTTGACAGATTCCTTGTGGTATGTAACCAATTCGATTTCTGTCGTAGAAACAACGGTAAATATTGGCTTATTTTATGGTCAAATTTGAGCTTTTAAAGTGCTCTAGCAACTTATGATTGGCAGAGTTGTAACTTTTATTTTCGGTATAAAAGTTCTATGGAGCAATTGAAATATCATCATGTGCAAACTTTATATAAATTACGACAAATATTGAGCATTTTAAGGTCTTGAAAAAATTAGTAAATTTTTTTAATATCAAAATACTCGATATCTGCTCGCATGATTTTTTTTTTTGTTTTCTTTAATCACAAATTCAGGAGTTTTCCTTTCGTTTGATATCTTCTAAGTACGTTTATTTGATTGAAATATATAGGCATAAATGATTTTCCATACAAAAGCACTTCGTCATCAATTTTGCAAACACCTGCATGCGCTGGAAGTAAGAGAAGGAGACAAAAAGTACATATGTGTGTGTACATAGGTATTTCGGATTTTGAGTAAAAGATGCAGGGCCGTCGAGAAAAAACTCGGGCCCGGGACTAAAAAATCACGGGCCTCTATATATAAATTGTATGAATTTAACGCTCACCTCCGCCTTGTGTGAAATGTTACACAAAAAAAAATTTGTCAATACTTCTTTAAGCCTATTTTCTAACCGAAGTTCATAAAACTTCTTGACAATTCCTATTGAATCAATGTAAGTACCAGGTTGACCGAGATTTTCCCGGAGTACATATACTTTTTAAAGTTTTCAAGATCTGGATAGCCTTAAAAAATATTTTGGAAAAAATTGGATTTCGATATCTCTTAAGTAAATTTCTTACTCCAAAATTTAGATGGCAACCCTATTCCGAAATATGCTGTGATGAATGGTACATACCTTGAGCGTATATGTACTGTGTTTACATAAAAAAATTCTGATTGAAATTAACAAAATAAAAATTTGTATTATATAGCAGCGTGGCAGTCCTGATGGAAAATATTTTCTGAACAAAATTCTCAACACAACCATTCATTTGATATCCATATTGCGATGTTCTAGATAACTTGTGTATAATCGAAAATAAGTGGCAACCTTACACTATTATTCTAAGGGATAACATTTTGAATATAGGGAAGTATTATTTAAGAACTTTCTCTTGATACCCATGAATAGTAATATTTGACTTTTTTTCTAAACAAAAAATTAAATAAGTATGTTAATCAAAATAGGTGGCAACCCTATTAAACATATTTTTGAATTAGGAATCTTTAAAATACCTTCCTTTTGATACCCATATTACGATGTTTTAATTAATTTGTAACTAATTTCGAATGGGTGGCAACCTTATACGAGTCCTCTCGGAGATAGTGCCAAAATCGTTATAGCCGTTTCCGAGAACCCTATGTATATATATATATATACAATAATTGCTCGTTTAATGTAATAAGATGTAAATATTCTGAAATTGGATGCAAAAATATTATTTGTTTGCGAAATATTTTAAAACTTACGTTTCTTACCCTCGTGTGTGACTTTCCACACGTAAGGCAGGCAGTTCCTTGCATTTTCTGTATAAATTCGCTTGTTGTTCTTTCAATGTATATCTGTACCTGTAAATGTATGTGCGGATATATATACAAATAGATAGAAATATTTGCACGGTTTTGATGAAACTATCAGGAATGTACTGCAATTCACTTCCGAGTGAATTTCAACAATACTCGCTTTGAATCCGGAGTTCGGAGTTTGTGTTTCACTTTCCGAATTTTAAAGGCAGGTTCTACAATCCAAAAGAAAGAGGAAATAAAACTAAAAAATATATAATAATTTATAAAAAATAATAAAAATTAAAAAATTAAAATATTATAAATAGCTACATCTTGTCAATATATGAGTGTCGTATAGTTATGATAAGCACTATCGACTATGCACACATACGCCTACATATATGTACATCGAATTTTCTATTGAGAAACACATGGGGCTGCCTCGTGTGTGAAAAGTTACACACAAGGGTAGACCACGTAAGTTTTTTTAAGGGGGGATGAAGGTTAAAAGTATATGGCCCAAATCGCCGAAAACGAAACCGAGGGGAAACATTTTTTTTCAGGTTTCGCAGATTCTTAATTATATCTGGGTCATACATATTCTGAGATATCAGACAATATAGATATTAACACGGATCTCTTTCTCTCAAACATGAAAATTCACTTAATCCTGAGACAACTTTAAATTAATGAAAGTTAAAATAGCACAACATGAAGCTAAAGGGTAGTTTATTTTTAAGGCCACCGCTTTTTTTGCGATATATTTGCATGCTTTGTATTATTTTGAAGTTAATAAAAAACTGCTCGACAAAAAAAAACAGCGATCAGCTGTCTGTATGAAAGTGAAGTATTTTTTTTATGTAATGTAACGGTCCAAAATATTAAAAAGTTTTTTGGTTTTTATTGGAATTATTTCAAGTCTTTTTCTATTATTATTATTTATTTAATCTTAAAAATTAATTTTAAGACTAAAGGGAGAAGGGACTGAGAGCTAGCTGCTATAAATATTTTTTGATTTCAAAATAAAAAAACAAGGGTATATTTTTTTCGGTATAGAACAATCCTAGGGGGTGAGAGCATATAAATTCCGACTTTACTTTTGCACATGCATTTTGGACCACCCTAATGTACATATGAATGCATAATACGCGAAAACTTTTTCGTCATATAAAATATGTACCGTTCGATCGATTTTACAAACTGAGCTATGAAATTAAAGGGCTTGTCCTGTGAATGTGCAATAACTTCTTATTTTTTTCAAAAAGAGTTGCCACCTGATAAAAAAATTAAATTCAAATTATTTTTAAGTTAAGTCAATTATTACACTATGACTATCGATTGAATTGGTTTTGAAAAGGCTTTATTTCCTAATTATATGCGGGAGGGTTGCCACCTGTTTCAAAAAGCAAGTGCGACTTAAATAAAGGCAGAAAATTTAAATGTACATATATCCTGATATGAATTTCAGACAAAAGAGGTTGAGGTTTGAAAATATTTTGCAGAGGGTGGCCATCTTGTTACAAAGTTAGATTCAATATAAGCAATAGGTTATAGATCAAGATCTTTGAAGAATGTTTATTTCCAAACTGAATTGTTGCCACCTAATTTTATAATTAAATTCAAAAGTTTAACGAGGTTTTGGTTTGAAAATAATTTGAACAGGATTGCCATCTATTTGAAAAGTTGAATTAAATTAAATTATGTAGATAAATATTGAATATTTGGCGTCAAACAAAGGGGTATTAAGAAATATTTTCTTTGAGCATTTATAATATTAAATAGGCTTCCCACCTGTGTAAAAAGGAAAACTGGAATTATTTAATAAGTCAATTATTAAATTATGGCTATAAACTGTCATGGGTTATAAATGCTTTTTCTGAACTTTTTTTAAGAGCGTTCCCATATGTTTTAGAAATTAAATTCAACTTGAATCAATTTAAATATGTCGAATAAGGTTTGACAAGGTTTTGGTTTTAAAATATTTCGAATGGAGTTGCCAGCTGTTTTAAATTTAGAATTTAATTAAAGCATGCAAAAGTTAAATTAAACATTAAAATACGACGTGAAACGAAGGTGGTAAGATATGCTTAGTTTGAACATTTAGAATATTAAAGAGGGTTGCCACCTATTTAAAAATGTAAACTCAAATTCATGCAAAATTCATAGATCAACATTTTTCCATATTTCTTAATATGCGGCAGATGCAACAAATTTCGTACGGGCTTTTTAGTTCTGCAAGAGAGTGTACATATGTATGTTTGTATAAAGAATAAATAAATATTTAAAAAAAAGGATAGTAATATGGGCAATTAAATTGGGAATTAAAGACAAGCGCCATAAGCCATATAAAATACATACATACATACATACGTCTGATTGAAAAAAAAAACCGGTTGAGCGACTAAAAATTGAGTTTCAATAACCGAGAATCAATATGAGCAAAGCGGCTCATAATTTTATTTGTTTACTTTTGTTTTGCATTCATAAAAACGTCAAGGACATCTTCTAGATATTTATTTATGAAACTTTCATATGTACTGTACATATTCGTATTGAAATGAACACTCTTATATACTAACTTTTTTCCATGCAAATATTGACAGGTAAGCAATTTAAAGTTTCCACTGTTTGCGCCCTTTTTGGCGGGATTCACTAGAGGTATTCCATAACAGACTTGCAATCAGCCTTTTTTTTAACTGTACCTAAAAATTGTATAGGCTTCGTAATTGGCTTATCAGAGACCCTTAACGACCCCGCTAATCTGGTTGGTGGCACTTAACGACAATCTACTATTACCCAAAATAGGAGGAGAGAAGGTAGTAGCATAAACAGATGATGTACTGGTGACATTGTCCAGTGGTCTATTTTGTCTCAATGGTTAACGTAGTCATAGCAAAGGCTCTGTTCAGACCACACTCGTGGTATGTATGACTTTTTTGTCATTCCGAGAAAAAAATGGAGCTGATGCTGTTTACAACAATTCAGTCTCACTTTCCTTAATGGATTGACTCGCAGATTGTCCACGGAGGCACGATATCTGGCAGTTGTTTTTAGGCACCAGACGGAGCTGAAAGACAAATGTCGAGTGCGGAAATACGCTTTCCACGCTTACACTAGCTTTTCGAGTTTCCAGCATTGGCAACTAAAAGTTTTAAGATATGCAAATTCTTTATGAAAATCGTATGGTGAGTTTTTAAATTCACCGTGGCGTTTAAGTCAGTCAAGTTATAACACAAATTAAGCCGCCAATTTTAAGACGCATCCAAACGGCGAATGGTTTTATGAGCAACTTTATCAAGGCTGAAATACGCCCGAAGGTTTGCCGCCAATTTTTGAAGTCCTAATTATGCGTTGACTGTAATGCAGTTGACCTTCGTACTCTGATTGCTGCGTTGTCCATGTTAAAAAGTGTTCGGATTAACGCGACATTACTGTACGTTGAAATTTTCAGATTGCAGTATATGTATGTAGAACGGCACTATTAAATAAAATAAATAAATAAAACAAAGGGCTATAAAAGCAAGACAAGGGAAAAAGAGAAAAAATGGCAACCAAATAATGGCATAAATTCATGTCATGCATTTAAAAGAATCCGAGTGCCAATAAGCAAAACGGTAAATCACTTACATTCCCAGGAGTCGCTTAAGTTTAAATACCCACTTCGATGTAGATATGATATTGAAAACAATTAAACTTGTTCTTAACAGGCAAGTAAAATACTTACGCCGATTGAAGCTTTGCTACCTACCTACATATGTACATATGTCCGTCGGCATCAAGATATGAATGTCCGTGAATTGTTTTTTAAGTAGTACGAAACTGCATTTCCTGAGTTTAGTAGTGCGCAGGACATTCAACGGTTAAGTGCGTGTAGTAAAAAATATTAAATTTTGCAAGTTCACGATATTTACCGAATTGTTTAAAAATCTTGCGAATGTAGAATATTCACTAATAGCGTTTTTTTTTTATTAAATTACGCAATATGAAGTTCTTTGTTTGTTGCTTTTTTTATACCGCCAGTGTACTTGGTTAGTATAAAAAGTGTTTGGAGAAATTTGTAAAAATTTAAAGTAGATTTCTACAAACTACAACTACAAGTGATCCTGCGATTGTCCCATAATTAAGTTGGTTAATAGTAGCCAAAAGGATACAACATGAAAATAAAATAATGACCAACCGATTGTAACCAGTGCTGTATTTGAAAAAAAAAAATGTTATTTTAATTCATCTGCAACTTTCAGTTGAGCTTTTTGTTTGAATGAGCAACATCTCCAATGCGGAAATTACTAGCATAAATTCCGTTGCCTATGTTCCTGGAAAAAACTTGATTTTACACGATTTAAAGCTTTCGTTGCTTAGCTTATTTGAGTGATTGAACTTTTAAAGATATACACTCGGTTTCACTGCACTAGGTGCGTAAGGTGCGAAATTTAAGAAATTTTTGGTTTGAGAACTGCATATAAGGATAGAGCTGCCGGGGGTCGGGGGTGTTGTGCATTTGTTTCCAGTGAAAATGTTTTTTTTTATCTCTATTTATTATGGTTTATGCAATTCCGTTTTTGTTTGTATTACAACAGAGCATCAACTAAGTTTTCCTTTGCAATTGAACGAGATTACAAGTGTAAAGATGATTTGAAAAAAAGCAGAGTTTGACTATACCTTTGGAAAGAATGAAGATTTTTTTTGCTGGGTCCCCGTTCGAGTCCCAGCAATTATGGCAGCCCTATACAAGGGCGAATTGTTGCGAAGAAAAAGGAAAAAGGTCCAAATAATATGGAACCTGTAAAACAAAAATACTAAAGAAAATAGCAGAAAGTCCAATGTGAGATCAGCAATTACCCTGCAAACCAAACTTCCCGAAATCTTAAGGAAATCGCTAGGAGTATCTCATTTCTGTAACGATTTTCTTACGAATTTTCAAAGAAAATTATATTAAGTGGTTGACACGAACTCGTAAAGAAATTTCTGTACGAAAAATAAAGAAAATTCTGGAATAATTCTGAAAGATATTCTTCACATAGCAGCATTATTTTCGTTGCTTCACAGATTTTCTTCCGAAATTTCGCGAAAGAATGGAGGTGTGCGTAATTTATTTCATTTAAGAAAATTCGGCAAAGAATCTAATTAAATCTTAACGAATTCTTTAAAATTTCTTTACACTGCAGAATACTCTGAAAAAATGGTTTGCAGGGTAATAAAAGAAAATGGTATTCATGCCAACACAACGAAGGTAAAGAATACAGTGATGGAAATAGGGACTTGATACCTAAAAAAAATTTCCTTTTTTTTTTTTGTTTGCTTAATATTTATTATTATTTTATGAAAGTATACTTCATTATCTAACAAAAACCATATAAATTTACATTTCAAACTTTGTGCAAAAATTATAAAAATTCTGCAAAATTGCTCTAAATTTTGAACTTTTTAATCAGATTTTAAAGAATTTTTTTGAGTATGTAGCCTTATAGCCAATTAAATTTTAGTAGAATAAAGTGCAAGTCTGAAGTTCGTAAAAAATCGCGTTGATTTTTGATAATTTTTATTCTCTATGTATTACGCACTTCTTTCCATAAAAAAAAAAAAAAACAAATGGTCGAACATACTTTTTATGGAAAAAAATACATTGAAAAAATTGCCACAAATGAACGCGATTTTTTAGAAACTTAAAACTTACTAAAAAATCTAATTAAAAAGTAGAAAATTTAGATGCATGTTTGCAGAATTTTTATAACTTTTGCACAAAGTTTGAAATATGAGTATATGTTTTTTGTTAGATAACGGGCTGTTCTTATAAAAAAATACTAAGTATTAAATAAACAAAAGACAAATAAGAAAAATTTGTTAAAATGTTGTGTCTATATTTATTTTTCCACCACCGTATTTCTAAAGCGATTTTGGCCGAGCACGCCAGTACTTTCTCTTCTGTGCCAACTGACGCCCATTGGAAATGCCAAGTGAAGCCAAGTTCTTCTCCACCTGGTCTTTACAACCCAGAGGAGGCCTTCTTCTTCCTCCTTTACCAGCATCGCGACCCGGGTTGAATACCTTCAGAAGTTGGGCGTTTCGGTCCATTTATACGACACGACCAGCCAGCGTTGCCGCTGGATTTTAATTCTTTGCACCATGTCGTCATTATTGCAGCTTCATTCTTAGCTTAACACTGCATAGAGCACACGCGTCCTTTTTTACACCAATGCACGCGTGGCCTACTATAGTAGACCATTTTAAAGTGTCGATAAATATTTTTTAGATAACATTTAAATGAAACTCATAGTTAAAAACATATCTTCTGCTGAGTGGAAGATCGATCTATCTCGGCAGACAGTTCGAAAATGCTCTATCTCTTCTAAATTTCAAGAAAATGAAGACGGAAAAACTATTTCCTAACATCTGCATGGCATTACGAATGTTTTGCACTATTCCAGTCAGTGTGGCTGAAGAAGAGCGCTGGCTCAGTCTGTTGTCTCGAGTAAAGAATTTGTTGCGTTCTACTGTGGGCTAAAGTCGATCGACCAGTCTTAGAACATTGGCATTGGAATCCAGGCATTATATTCTCAATAAGAGAGAGCTAAGGTTAATGGTGCTAGTAAATGGTATGGTTAATGTTAATGGGAATGGTAAAGTAATTGTTATTGGTACTACTTAATACCATATGTAGTAATAAATGGTAAACTTTATGACAATTGTTACGGTTAAAACAATGGCTATAAGAGTAATGGCTTAACCATTGTCATTACAATTTTCGGGTCAAATGTAAAAAATTCATTGTATATGTATGTATATAATTTGCTACCTATTACGTCATGACAAATCTAAACAGGGGTAACTTTATTTATATATATGTGTATAAATTTTTTTTTATTATACTGTAAAGAAGCAAAAATGTTAAGACGAATTTCCACTAGGATTTCAAATGACAAAAAATTTATGCCATTTAAAAAATGCCATGTGGAAATTAACTTAATGACTATTTTTTTAATGTAATTACACAATTATTTTTTAATGCCCGATTTTGTCTTTTTTGCCATTTAATGCCTAGTGGAAATCCAGCATTAGATGGAGTCTTTCTACATTTGTATAACAAGGTTTGAGGTTAGATCAGAACAGCGGCATTGAAGACATTATTTCATCAGTTCTTCTACAAAAATCATACAATATTACATGCTTGACCTTGTAAACACTATTTTTAACCACCACGTTTCATATTAACAATGGCGCAGGCACGTGCAACGGTTTCGCTAGCAACAAATGAAATTCTTATCAAACAATGAAACCAAAGCATATGTGAAAAAATTTTGAATTTTTGTAATTAGTTAATTTAATAAAGTACTTGTCGTAGTCATTTAAGCCTGTGCGTGGCCAATTGATTAATCATCCGAAGGGCCGATGTTCCATTTCGCATGTAAACCCATGACACTAGTGATGCACAGTGCCGAGGAACCGGTCCGAAGAACCGGGACCATTAATGAACCGACCGGTCCGAGCTTTTCAAAAGCCGAAACTCAATTCAAAAACCGAAGCACGATTGCTAAAGGCCCAAAAACAGTTTAGAAGAAGATTAAAAAAATAAGTCCAAATAACTGAAAAACCATTACAAAAGTACCAAAAACGGTTTCCACAGAATCGAAAATATTTCCCGCAGGAAGCAAAACCGCTTTAAAAACAGACGAAACATGTACAAATCTCTGCTTTAACTGAAGCGCACATTGCATTTTGGACAACAAATTGATTTCATTTTTGGCATAAAGTCTAAATATGAATATATTAGCCCGAAATTCTGAGTTGACCTACCCAATTTTGTATGGCTCGAGGCACTATGTCATAGTCACTTCAATTCAATACACTTCACTACACTTACTTCATAACGAAAATTCAATAAAGGACTTGTATTTTTGGAAAAAACTTTTAAGAATCGTTTGTTTAGCTTTTTCAAAATGGCCTATTTACGTTAAAATATTTCGAGAGCCGGAACCGGTCCAAATACCCGGTTTTCCTTGGAACCCGACTCGATGGAATCGGTTCTTTAATTACGCGAAACCGCACATAATTACGTGACACCAAACTAGGGTTGCCAACCGTACTATAATTATAGTATTGTACTATTTTTTGGGTCTGCGTACTATATACTATTGGAAAAAATATAGTATGCAAAACTACTATATTTCTTCAATTATAAATATACATATATTTGTGTATATATATATATATATATTTTTAGGTAATTTGTAAGAAAGAAATGTTTTAAAATTGATGACATTTATATTTCAATATTAAAATAGATATACTTATAAAAATACTTAGAAAGATTTACCAAATTTACTTAAAATTATTTCGCTTATGCTCTCTATTCCTGCTACTGCGGCATTCACAGAAAGAGTTTTTCCGATTAAGATTTTGAAATGGTGAGATAAGAGAAATAAAGCGACTATCTCACTAACTGATTTATATTAATTTAAATATTGTTAGCGATAAAGCATATGATACTTTCAAAGAAATATATATTTTTTATAGAGGAAATGCATAAGAAAGAAAAAAGATGTACACTTGAAAAGCTTTTTTACTTTTTCTTTAAACAAAATACTATATATAGTTGGAATGTACAATATATTTCAGATATTTTTTTTTAAAGTACTATAAATTTCTTAGAAAATGTTGGCAGCCCTACACCAAACTGATAAGGAAAAAAACAATACAAAACGCTTTTAAAACCATGCCCATGAAATTGAATTAGTTTTGCGAAAGATAGGGATATTCGGCCTAAAGCTTTTATTAATTCTAAGCTCACTTACCCGTTATCATAATAACTAAATAGTGCTTAAAGCGATTTTTTTTTTTTGTATTTGAAGTGATAAGGAATTGAAATTACTGAAGTATGCTTAATTAAAATTGACTAATTCCCTTGCATAGGTTATTATAACAATCTTCGTAAGCTATTAGTAAGCTTCTAACTATATTCTCAGGAATTGGGTGATTCTAGTAATGTTATGTTACAAATTTACACAAATACGATCGGTTACAAGGTTATCACTTTATTTAGTTCACTAGTAACGCAGATAAGCGGGATTTTCGAATGTTTTTCTTTTTTCAACTTTCTTAAAATAAGGGACTAAACTCAATAATCTCTTAATCGCTTAATATTACAAATGCAATCTTCAAATTCAGTAAACCGAGACTGAAAAGCTCATTAAGCGTGGGTTATACTTACATACAGGGGTGTAATTCTACTTCGCATTGAGCGCATAATCTCCCAGAATCAGCGGTTCAGTGTAATTAGTTTGTCTGTTCCAGTACTCCAGGATTTAGTTAGAAAGATATAACCGAAGAAAGTACATATATTCATAGCCTAAATGAAGTCGGCATTAAAGTTAGTTGCTGCTTTTTATCATAATTTTCAATGGAATAGCAGCAACTAACTTTATAATCGACTTTATTTCGATTATGAATATGCGCCAATGTATTTATACGAACGAATCGCAGTAAATATGATGGGCACTGGAACAAACTAAGGGCCAGTTTCACAATGTCTGGTTAACACTAATCTCCGGTAAAAAATCGATTAATAATAAATAATAAAGAACCAATTTGGAATAACATTTTTTTATTTAAATATTTGTAACCGACTTCAAAAAAAGAGGAGGTTACCAATTCGTCGAAATATATATATTTTTTGATGTATGTTACTGCATAAGTTTGGACTACGTGCATGGGCGTTCAGTAAAATTTCATAAAAGCACGAAAAAGCACGAAAAACCCCGTTTCCTACAAATTTAGATAAGCTTTTGTTTTTATACAAAAATTTATAGTATTTAAAACTCTTTAGTAGTTTTGTTTACATATCTGTACATAAAATACCTTCCACATTTTCTACTTCCCAGAAAATGTATTTTAAAATTGATTCGCTTAAGTAAATATATGTACATACATAAATACAAAATTTAAAATATGTACATATGCATACATACAATAAAATTTGGCTCTTTATTTCCGTCGAGCCGTGCCGGGCAGGGCCCCACTGACATCTCTTCTTACAACTATAGGTGGTGGGTGACAGATGGTTATCATTGGCCACTACTTTTTGAATCAATAATTACTTGTTTTTTTTTTTTCTAAACGTGCAATTTTAAAATACGTGCAAACATTCTGGTCTATTCAGGGCCTTATGGCCGTCTGACTGTCCGAGTAAATGCTAACCTCCCTAACTGACGACACACTTTTTAGCAGTGAGTCTACCGCTTCCTCAATGGCAGCTATTTCCGCCGGAAAGACACTGCAGGAGTGCAGAAGACACATCCTCCAACACTGCCTCCAAGTTTCGATCCGTCCGTGAAGAAGTTTACCGCTGCAATCTTCCAGTAACCCCGCCTTGCCCAGTCCTCTCTTTAGGGAATTTAGGCAGAGAAGAAGCTGCTGGGCGCCATTCCAGGGGCGCAGTAATCTATCTGTTCAGCGACGAACTCAAAGACCTCCAAAACTCCAGCACACAACTTCGAGCCAGCTAATCACCAGATTTACCAGATTCAGCATAACTTTAAGCGCCATTGTAGGAGTGGTTTATAGTGTCACTCAAAACTCAAAATTCGTTCCCTGGCCACATTATCTGCATTGGCGATCACCCGACAGGCTACTTTTCCCAGTTTTTCCAGAGTCATTTACGACCTCGATTAAATTTTTTTTTTTTATATTCACGGCGATCTAAAAATAACAATTTATTAAACTCAATTAAGAAAGGAATTCATTAAGTATCATAATTATGTATGTAAATGTATACATTTTATTCAAAGACATATTTCTTTTTGGACTTTTCTTTACATGTATCCTCACATACTCGTATTTTAATGTCACTGCATTTACTGCTTCTCTCCTCAATGACTCACTCCACCATCGCTTGAGCAGCGTTCAATGAATACAAAATTTCAAAATTTCAAAACCAGTTGGGTGATTGTGAACCGTTTACAGTGGAATTCATAGCGGGACTTGTTACGAAGAAGGCACGTCAAATACTTGATCCAGGATCACGTCCACGCCAAAGGCAATTAAGATACGATCTGTTTACGCGGTTGAATCCATACAAACGGGAAGTACTGTTAACTGGCGACCGCAATCGGCTGCTGGCCTCTAACTTTAATGCCAGCTGGCCAGTCAGGTAAGGTTAAGTCAATACGGAAAACAACAAAATTTAACTGGATACATAGTGATGATTCATACTCGTGAACTTGAACTTGTCGTGTGATTCCTGCAGTAGCAGCAGAATGCATGCAATTGCTTTTTTTTCTTACCATTTTTTTTTTGCTTTATTCCTTTTTTCGGTTACTAGATTCTCCATACACGGCTGGAATGGTCAAACGACTACATGTTCGAATGCTGCCATCAAAGATGCCTACCTCGCCAAGGGTGATTACAATGTAATTCTAGTTGACTGGACAGATTATTCGCTGGACATCAATTATATACGTGTGGTAGCGGAAATTTTCGAAATCGCTCGCAAATTCAACGAATTTACACGTTTCCTGCAGAGTCACACCGCCATACCGTTTAGTGAAATGTACTTAATTGCGCATAGCGCTGGTTGTCACATAGCTGGTGTGGCTGGAAAATTACTACAACCAGATAAGTATGGCGTCATCTATGCACTGGACACTTCCGGGCCCATTCATCGCAGATTGGATGACAAATGGCGACTGGCGCCAATGGATGCCCTCTATGTCGAGTCCGTGCAAAGTGATGTGGCGCTCTTTGGTTTCCCCACCGACAATCTAGCACATGCCTCCTTCTATCCCAACTGGGGGCTAGGTCAACCGCATTGTCCGAATGTGACCACAATGGAGCCGGACTTTACCTGTGATCATTTTGGCGCCTTGTATTATTTTGTGGAGTCTTTGCGGAATCCGCGGGCTTTTGGTGCCATTCAATGCAAAAATTATCAGAGTATAGAAAGCTACAAGTGCGATTGCGATGCGGCACAGTGTACAGCGAGTGCCTATATGGGTGGTGATCCAGCTGTACCAAAGAAGGGCATCTTTTATTTTAGCACACGGAAGACAATGCCTTTTGGTTATGGGGAGATATGTAGAATGAAGAGACCGATTAAACCGACTATAGTGCGGATACAATAATGGAAAATGTTGTTAAAGAAGTTTTCATAACTTTATATCCAGGATCAATTTCTTATCGGTAGCTGTAATAAAGACACATTGAATTTTATTGGAGAAGAAAGTATTAAATACTTATACAAACATACGCGGTTCAGATTTTCAAATACATACAGTACTCTAATTTGTAGAGGAATCGTTACGTTTATGTTTAAATTTTAAGTTTAAATAGGTGGCAACCCTCTTCAATATAACGCTTTTTTAAACATATTTCGTTTTACATACATATTACAGTATTCCACTAAAGTACACTAAACACTACACTAAATACACTTAATTACACTTTTAAATAGGTGGCAACTTCTTTTCAAATATTTTCGACAAAAAAACCGTCTTCAACGTCTTTTGTTTGATTTGACGTAATTTTGTAATATTTCAGTTAACCTATTAATTTAGTTTAAATTGACATTCAAACAGGTGACAACCCTTTATAAAACCATTTTCGAAACAAAGCTTTCTCATGCACGTTTCGATTGGCATGTAATACTTTATTTAACTTATGAAAATATAGGATTTTACTTTTAAACAGATGGTAGTACATTTCAAAATACTTTCATTATAAAGATTTCTTAAACCCCATTTATTAGCCAGCCATATTTTAACAACGAAGTATTATTTATTAATAACATTTAATTTAAGTTTTAAAATAGGTAGCAATGCTCTTCGAAAGTTTTCCTAATAAAGCCTTTTTTAAACTTTTGTCATTTCGAATGCACATAATTGGAAATATAACTTTACTTCGCAATCAGGTGGCAATCCTATCAAAGAAAAAATATGCTGTACATTAATCAATGTGATAAGCTGTCTCCATAAGCTATCTCACAAACGTTCACATCTACAATAGGTCCATTCAATAACTTTCCCAGTAAGTACTTGCAGCGAGAGCGTAAAAGAAAAATAGAGAGTAAAATTGAGAGCAAGAGAAAATTTTCAGAAAAAGTTATTGAACGCAAAACTAGTAAAAACTTGCAACTTAAGCCATTTTGACACTTTCTGACGGTTGAGTTTTGGGCGCGCAATTTTCTTTTTAATTGAGGATAGTTCCCATCATCATAAAAATAAAAACATATACTATAGATTTGAATTTTTCATCCCAATTTTCATTTCACTAATAACACCGTGCGACAGTCAATTTTACATACGAAAAAATTAATATACATAAATACAGAACTGGGGGCCAACTATAGTAAAACTCGATTTCGAAGACTAACTTCGAAAAACGTAGAAATCACTTTTTTACCTATGACTCAATCTCTTAAAAATAATTGGTATGGTCCAATACGCAGCGGAATGCTGTACAGTGTAATGATTCTAGTATTTTCGTTTACATATATTGTAACTATCAATATCTTATTAAGAGAAGTTTAAAATTTGTTTATCTAAATTTAATAAAGTTAGATGGACGAAATTCGAGGATGTGGTAGTTAACATATTAGCCCTTGACATATATTTTTTTCAAAAATAAATATTGGAAATTTCCAAGGATATTCAAAATTAAAGTTTTAAAAGGACATGGTGGCAACTCTAATCGAATATATTATCGAAATAGATACAGATTTTATAAAGCTACTCTCGTTTGATACCCACATTAAAATTTTTCGTTTAACTTATTAATTAAACTTGTTACGACATCTTGAACAGGTGGCAAGAAAGAATATTTTCGAAATAAATAGTTATTGAATCGCNCATATTTTCGAAATAAAACGTTTTGGAATCCCTTCATTTGACACCTACATCGTAGTAATATTTTAGTTAACTTATTTATTAATTGATTTTAACACTCAGAAAATATGCTTTATGTGAATCCAGGTTTTAAACTATCTTTATGCCAATTTCACACACTCACTTACAAGCTTCCACATTAATAACATTAGTATGAAAGTAGGATTAAAATTAAATTTTAATTTCTCTATCATATTTTCAGATTATTTACGATATTAGGTTTTTCGAACATACAATTTCATCGTTATTTTGAAATTTTAAATTAATAGAATAAAGAGTGTTTTTTTTTTTTAACTCGACGACCAATTCACGAACGCAATTTAAGTGAAGATGATTTTATTTTTTCTTTTTTTTATATATGGAAATTGAAATAAAAAATCATTTTCAGTTTAAATTGCTGGTGAATTCGGCTGTAAGGCATCTATACACTAAAAAATGTTATTTTAAAAACGAGAAAAAATATTTTTCAACAGAAAATAAAATTCTTAGATTTTCTACATCAACAAGTAATTTTTAACCAAAAGAAAACAACCGACTTCAATTCTCATATAATAAAAAAAAGTTACGGTTTAAAAACCTAAAAACTCGCTTTTATAATTTCCATTCGTACTGTCATCAGGTATGTAACTAGAGAATGGAAGTCGCTGCATCTTTTAGGCGCATCAATATTAAATAGTTGCATCCAAAGCTAATAAAAGCGTGGTAAAAATTTAAGAGTACCGTTCATTTATTTATGACCCAATGCTCGGATCTAAATAAAAATAGTATGGGACCACCTCTGAGATACCACCTTTCCTTTAAAAAAAAAAACAGTTATCGAAATCGGTTAACGTGGACCAAAGTTATGCGGTAACATACTAATTACAATTTATGAAACTCCAAAAAAATGTATTATCCGTCAAAAGTTTTTTATTGAAACTACCTTCTTTTTTATATCATGGTAAGAAATATAGAGATCGGTTATATTTCGACAAAAAAGTAAACTTATATGTAATACCTAAATAACCGAAGTTGAGAATAGGGCGGCTGGTACTAGAGGACCTAGGGCGACCAAGACTGTAAATTCGCCACTGTATGAAGGGTATGATCCCTTCGGCATAGCCGAACACAGCAGCGTCCTTACTTGTTTCGATAAGGTTTTTCATCAGCTATTCGATGTTAAATCGGCCCATTCGAGGGAACATGAAAACTCAAAGAACTGCATAACTTTCTATGAATGCCGTTGATAGCTTCTCTGTACGCCGTCGGGTCCCCTGATTGTTTACTTAGGTCTAGACCGTGTCCTTTTACTCGAAAAGATGCCTGCTGACGAGTAGAAGTCTCAACAATGACTTAATCGGGTGCTCGCGTCTGTAGCACCCTACCAAAAACTGCTTGTTGCACGGAGAGCAGGATATTGAGGCCACATTAGAAGGCATCCTTTCACTGTCCGGAGTGCGAAGTTTTAACAAGTCTGGAGCTTCCTTCACTGCGTTGAAGTTGTCCACCGCAACCAAACAGACGCAGCATAATTCCGAAACGGCCGGCCAATTGCATTGTACGTTGCCAAAAACAGCTATTTGATGACCTTATTGTGGATTTGTAACCTCAGTACTTTCGGGTTGTTCACCGCCGGAATTGATATGCCATCGACGTGAATGCCTAATTGAAGCCGGATCTCCTTGGTACAGGTGGTGGAGGATGGCCGTTGATTTCGTCGGGTAGAAGGTTAGATTCCGTGTAGTGAAGATCAGAGAGTTCAGAGTAGTAGCCGCTTACTTTCGAGTAGAGGTCATAAATTCCGTTCCCGGACGCCAATATCGAACAATAGTCAGCATATGAGATCAGGGAAACTCCCCCCGTTGTACCCTTGTTTTTTCTAAGTGGTTTAGAAGTTTAATCTCGAAAGGTTGCTAACGACTTCCAACTACTCGGATAATTCGTCGACCACCGTTCCGGTGGGACAGAAGAAGCCTCAATGCTTTCTAATAATGAAGGATGCAGCGTAAATTGTCGAAAAAATTACTCCCGAATTTCTTCGGGTATGAGGCGTCAGATTGGACAGGGACTTCACGGTTGACCAGAGCAAAAAATTGTTCCACATGTGTTCATTTACCAGTTTCGGAATCTCCAAGTTCAGGTATTTTATGCGGGGATCCCCGGGATCGACCTGGCCTAGGTAGTCACGCACATTTCCGAAAACATCCGCATCTGCCGGAAAGTTTGGGGCGGACTACCGCGATACATCCCGACAGAATGATTCGAGACGCTGCAGAAGTGACTACCTTGCGGAACTGACGTTCGCCAACGAGTACGTGTTTGGGTGTGGGAAGGGAAGCGAAGGTGCTCTCAGTAACTCGGTTGATCGAGATGACTATGGGTAGTTGGTCCTATGCGAGTGTTAGCATAGGCCACCACGTTATGGTGTTTATCAGATCCGCGCTAGCAGAATGTCACATCGTACCTGTGTTCAGAAATGTACCAAGCCAAAGGATTATACATATGCCGAATTGGAACTTGGTTGCGCAGATAAGCAATTTCCATCAATTTTAGTTTAGATACTGAGTCCATCTGCTCACCCAATAGGTATGATTATTTTCCAGGCTTGAGTGCCAAAGTTTATGATGCGCTTTAAAGTCACTTGCCACAATACGGTTGTAACCCCTGAGGGTGACGGGTAAACAATGAAAACTTCGGTTCGACATCGCCTGACCGGACAACTATGTCCTAACATTTTAGGTTGGTGTCCCTGTACTCTTCAATGAGACGATATTGCACAATGTGATGTGGGATGAGCGCTAGACCTCCAACATTGCCTCACTCGCGATCTTCGTTAGCTGGGTGGGGTTTTCGGGGCATGCGAAGAGGTGCCGTAAATCATGTGGCGACCCTCCGCATGCCGGGCACTCATTGGGCAAATCTGCGCTCACTCTATTTACGTACGAGTTTAGCCTGCTGCAGTATCCAGAGCAAAGTTGGGCTGTTGGACCTCTGGACTTCATCCGTCAGTTCGTACAGATGCCTCCTGACGTCTCCTTGGCGGGGTCTCTTCTTCAAGCAGTTGTCTGTTCGGCTGCCCGCGTCTGCGGCACCCTATTAAGAACTGCTTGCAGAGCATTGTGTTACGCTCCTTGATGGGGTGATCTACCTTGGTGTTGTTGCGCTTGCTACAGCGGAGGACGTGGGGAGTTTAGTTATTGGTCATGTGAGCTCCTTGGAGCCGAGGGACGCTTTGGGTACTGCTTCGCACCCGCGAGTTTCGCGAGTTGGGGGTTGTGTAAGCAGATGGTGCCGTTGTGGTCCACTCCCTGGACCTAAAGCTTCAGCTGGTTCTTAATACCTCCATCCGTTGCACCTAACGAAGTGGAGTTTAGATGGAGTCGTCTATGGAAGACGCAGCAGAAATAGGTGTCTGGTCTGGGGCAGGACTCAATGGCCGCGCGGAGGAAACAGCCCTTGGTCGGGAAAAGCCCAAGTCATTCCGGTACCTTGAACCAGCTGTCATGAGTAGGTTGTCTAATACTATCGACGGCATAGAACGCCAAGTTATGCTCTTTATCAAGTCACCGCTAGCGATTTTTGTGTTCGACGAGCTGCTGCTGTTACCCATTATTCTTGTGGGGAGATCTTCGTGCATTGTTAAAAAATGTCGAACCAACTATCTGTACTACCAATTCATATCCCATACGATAATTTAGGAGACTTGAATCGTATAGTAGGTGATGCGCTAAAGGGCGCGTCTGAAGACCAGAACGAGTTTTAAGCTGGCTCTATGCGCTGCAGGTGCCACACCTAACCGACGTGGAGCTCGGTTGGAGACTTTTTGGCAGACGCAGCTGAGATAATCTCCTGGTCCGGGCTTGGGCTTGATATCCGCCCTAATCCGAAGGATCTGGAGCAACCCAGCTGCTCCGGTATTAGACAACTCCCAATGGGATTCACCGATCTAAAAATAAATTGCTAATAATCCTGAAAAAATTCCAAAATTCACTTGCCAGTGCTTATCACATTTATTTGCCGTTAATTTTCGCTTCTATTTTTTTATTAGTCATCGTTTACAATGTTCAGTTAGTTTTATGTAATACACTTTTTGGTTTTCGATTCACTTAAGTTGCAAAAAATCACAAAATATATTACTTATTGCTAAAAAAAAAAAACAAACCATTTAAATACATATAAATACAATAAGTTCGTTCTTTGGTGTAGAACTTTGCGTTCAAGCTGATTCTTGCAAATGACACAAATATCAGAACTTTTATTTAAATAAGGACACATTGTTAAGTTTGAATATGGCTGCATTCAAGCTTAAGGATTATTAAAATAGAAATAGTTTAACTTTAATTTCAGAATGAAGCCAAACTAAACAGCAATTTAGGACATTAGTTTCTAATTACTTTAAGCGTTTTAAGCGAACGGAGAATTTTTTATGCATGCTAAGCACAGTTCGAACGCTACTTTAAAATTTACATATCAAAATATCTGTATGTACAAATGTATCCCCATAAACAAAGAAGTTATCAAATGTCTTAATCATACATCTCTATTTCATAACGTAACCCGTCACCGAAGATCGAAACCCACTGGAATTTTAAATATAGTATTGCATATGATCAGGACTGCTGGAATTAAATTGATTACAGTATGGATAACTTCAATTAAATAAAATATATTTTCGTTAAAACTACTCGTTCTATGGTTTTCAGCTCTACAAAAAATCCCAGTTTTCTTTTGGCAAATACATATTACTTTAGCTCTCACAGCACAATGTACTTTCATAAATATGTACATATGTATCTTATGTAAATATCTTTCATGAAAGCAACTAAAATGCGACTTGGAAATGTGCACACAAGTGCTTAATTTGAGACGTCAAAAATTTATCAAATATCATCATTGCACATTCCCTTCCTATAAACTGTCTGCCTACTCTACTAAGTATTTTCTTCTTACACATTAGGTGCGAGACGCACTCATCGAGCTTTGACTCGTACTCGCCGACATGCCCAATTCCTCATCTGATTCGTCCGAATCTAGCGGACTGATACGTATCGCTTGATACCATTTATTAGTCAAATCTGCCATTTGTGACTTGCACTCATGCAATTCTTGGCTATTGAAGCGACGTGTAAAGAAAGGAATGAAGAATTTTCGATCCATACGCCCGAAGCCGCCTACGCGTGTTTGTGCGAAGGAAACATCCTCCTCCTCAGTCAGTTCGGATAAGTGCTCAGAGTCAATAGCTTGACCCCATTCACGTGTCTTTGAAAGCGAAATCGATTTAGTGCGCTTTCGCGTACGCGTTCCACCACGCCGCGATACATCCGAGGAATTTGCTGTTCGTCCCGAGCGTGTACGCCGTTTTTTGCCTGGTTTTAGGTATTTTAGCAGCGGCATAGTTGAACCGCCAAAGAATAGCGTTGTGAAGAGCACAATAATGAGTGTCGTAGTGATGAGTACACGGCGTGTTTCATCGTTGGGTAGATCCAAATGCAGAGAAAGTGCATATGAAATGGCACCACGCAAGCCAGAGAACCACATTATGAACTGCATTTTGTTGGTGATTTTATGCTCGCGAAATTTGTTAACCAAGAAAGCCAATGGAAATATGTTGCATGCGCGCCCGAGGAGGCAAAGCACAATTGACCAAATCACAAAGGAAAGTTCGACTTGATGTTTAAAGGAGAATATTGCAAGTCCCAAGTAAGCGAACACACAAGTTTCCGCGATGAAGGAAAGTGTGCGCATAGTTTGTTGCATTGTAATCTGCGTAACGGTGGAAAGATTAAAATGCGTGTAATGCGACATGACGATCCCACAGAACAGTATGGCCATAATGCCACTCAGATGTATGCCCTCAGCAAGCACGTAAGGTGCGTAGGTGAACATTAACATCATGGCGAACTCGAGCGAAGGATGTTTACGAAGATCAACATGCTTTAAAAGCAACGCCGATATGAGTGCGAAAACTACGCCAATACCAGCAGAGGCGAAGAACATTTCGCAGAATGTTTTAAGTGCTGAAAAGATTTCCTCACCTGTTGTTGCCTGACTATTAGCGGGGGTATTGGCCGATTGGGTGATCGACGTGGTGAGAACAATGGAAATGGCATCGTTCAGTATGCTCTCGCCAAAAACCAACATGTTTAGTATAGGATCTACGTCCAAAGCATGGAATATAGCTACGGTAGCGACTGGATCCACAGCCGAGATGAGTGAACCAAAAGCGAATGATTCAGAGAAGTTAAGCCTAAATGAAATGATTTTCATTAATTACATATTATTAATCATACCTATGCTGAGTAAAATTCTACCTATTTGTATAGCAAACTTACTCACCTGTAAGCGACCTCTGCCACTCCCAGTAAATAACAACCAGCTCCGATAACTAGCGCCGAAATGGTCGTACCAAATATAGCAAATACCAGAATCGAACCAATATTTTGAAAGAAGTTGCCCTTATGCAAATTATAGCCCGATTCGAATATAATCGGCGGCAATAGAACTAAAAAGAATCCCGTCGGCGAGAATACTTCCTCACGCTTCCAGCTAGCATTCTCACCCGACATAACCTTGAGGAGCAGCCCTATTAGGGCACCCAGAAATACAACCACAATGCTTTCGGGTAAATACTGAAACCCGGTCTGCAGCATTGAATGTATGAGCAAAATGCCCAACATAATAACGCATATGACGAAGAAAATCGACAACGATGAATTATGTTCCTGCTCCACTGCATGCTGATCTGGTAGTGGCGGATCAGCAGTGGGTGTTGTAGCATTCTGAGTTGTGTTTGTGGGTGCCAGCGTCGTAGTGGTCGTCGTGTTTGTTGGATTAGTATTTGTATTATTTGTATTAATGATCGGTACGCCTGATATGGATGCGGTCGCTACAGATATAAAATTTCGTAGGTTGTCAGCTGTATTATCTTGTGGAGTGTTTTTCAGGCCCACAGAAACGCCATCAGTGCTAGCCCCAATCTGATTGACTGCTGCCGGTTGAACTGGGGTCGCTGAATTAGCAGAGGGCACAGTATAACTGATGTTATTATTACTGATCACGGTTCCATCAATGCCATTGGTATTGTTCGCCCCAATTGCAGTGCCCAAGAAAACGCAAATAGCAAACGCGACAGTATAAACAATCACCTTTTGCGTAGACATTTTTAGCAAATTTTTAAAAAATTTCTGCATATGTATCACACCGGGTAACGCTTTTATTTAGCCATTCATGTAAGTTTTCAGAAATTGTAGTTCCAATATTTTTGCAAATTTCGATATATTCAAGAAAATTCCACCATCGCACAATTTTACAATTACAACTACAATGCACACACGTCACTTCACAAATGTCAACACAATCATCTGTGTAGTTTTGTTCGTTTTCTTACGTTTCTTTATCTTATAATTTGTTGTTGTTTGCGCCAGCGCTTCACAAACATGTACAAGAAGAATCTTACTGCCATCCCTAAATTGGCGCGTTAAGCGCCAAACAACTGTCAAAAATCCTCATGCCCATACAATTTGTATGAAGCATCCTACAATAACGCGGCGCTAACGCCGAGCAAATGGAATTTTCATTTTTGACAGGGCGTTACGTGTTGAAGTTGGATGCGGAAGACGGAAAGAAAGAGAAAGGACAAAAAAGTGAAAGAGGAAACGAGAATAAAAACGAGAGGATCTGAGAAAACGTCAAAAATTACGACGCGTTGATTTGGGGATAGCGCGCGCTGACACTCGTCGACAATGGATAACGCAACGCTTAGCGCTCCAATTTAGGGACGGCAGTTAAGGATCAGTTTTTCAGTGCAAGTTTATACTTGATTAAGTAAACTGAGTTTAAATTAAAACCAGGGGCTCCATTCTGTATCTGTGAGAAAATTTAGTGTACACCGAGTGCAAAACTCACAGCCAAAAACTCACCGACTAAAATTCAGTGAGTTTGATATTATTTATTAATATGTTTTTTGTTAAAGAAAAAAAACGGTATTTTTATGAGAATTAATTAAAACTTGTCAATAGCGACGGTCTTATAATTATGTAACGCAGTGTATCATTTTCTGTAATTTAACGTTTTTTTTCAATAAAAAGGAAAGATAAAAGAAAATTATTGTAGTTATAATTATAAATGAAATGATGAGTATTTTCAGACACCGTAAAGCATTCTTTTCGGTCCATTATCGGAGCACTTCCAAAACACTCCATCTAAGTTATCTTCAGATGAGTTTAGGAGTCCTTCTCACAAAATCATAGCCGATTTGGGGAGTCCGTACGGAGTCTTTGCGAATTATCTAAGAGGGCTTTATGGGACTTCGAAATCACTCATTTAAGGAGTCCTAAAGGCACACTTTTTTCATATATATTGAAAACGCACTTTTCTCCCGCGGATATGCACCTTTGGGACTCTTTTCGGAGCCTGCCTAGGAGCATCAGCACTCCGCAGAGGGAGTCCTTATGGTGCACCCTGTGGACTCCGTTGCTTTATCTTTGCCCCAAGTGCTGCCGGCCAGCGACTTGAGGACATTGTTGCGGCTCTGCACTTTGTTGACAATTGCGGTTGTATGCGCCGAGAAGGAGAGCAGACTGTCGAAGGTAACTCCGAGGATTTTCGGGTTATTCACCGTCGGTATTGTTACGCCATCGACGTGAATACCCAGTGGCAGTCTGACCTCCTTCGTAGAGGTGGGGAAAAGGGCTGCCGAGGATTTCGCAGGGGATAGCGCAAGGCTCCTTGCAGTGAAGAAGTGAGAAATTTCGGAGAGGTAACCGTTTACTTTCGAGCACAAGTCATCAATTCCATTCCCAGACGTCATGATCGAACAATCGTCAGCATACGAGACTATATTAACACCCTCTGGTGGCTGAGGAAGCTTTGAGATGTAATAATTAAATAGTAGCGGGGACAGGACACCACCCTGTGGTACCCCCTGTTTAATTTTACGTGGCTTGCTAGTTTTGTCTCTGAAAATTACTGACGAGTGTCGACCACTCAGGTAATTCTCCGACCACCGTTTGAGTCCCTGTGGGAGTGAGGAGGCATCTATATCTTCTAGTAGCGTTGAAAGACTGACAGTGTCGAACGTCTTGGACAGGTCCAACGCTACTAAAATAGTTCTCTCACAGGGGCGGTTTCGGTTTAGTCCACGAGTTATCTGAGTTTTTATGGCGTTAAGTGCTGTTGTTGTGCTATGCACTTTACGGAACCCATGTTGATGCTTCGCTGGGGTCAGGTGGTTCGTAAAGTACTGAAGCAGCAGGGCCTTGAGTGTCTTCGCTACCGGGGAAAGGAGAGTTATCGGGCGATAAGACTCTCCTTTGTTGGCTGGTTTCCCCGGTTCGAACAGTGGGACCACTCTCCAGATGTCTGGAACGACGAGAGTGGCCATAGACAGGTTGAGGACCCCCGTTAGCTACGCTACTCCCGCAGGACCCAAATTTTTCAGCATAAACATGCATATTCCGTCGGGTCCAATGGCTTTGGAGGCTTTCGCCTTCCCGATGGCTACCCTTACCTCACCGCTGGTGAAAACAAGAGGCAGAGGATGCAGATACCAAATGCACCAAAGTCTATCTCGACTCTGTCGTCGCGCTTCGTCGGGTTGGACAACGACCTAACGGTTGACCAAAGCTTGCTCACACAAGAGGCGAAGTTGCAGGTTTTCAGATGCTCTTCCCATTTCTTCCGCTTAGGTTGTCGCGCTCATCAGCTAGAACAGCCGCTTCGGAAGGAAAATTCGGACGTGGATCCTTAATACATCCTGCTGGGATGAAGCGAGCTGCAGCAGCGGTGACAACCCTGCGGAACTTACGTTCACCTACATGAACGTCGGTTGGTATGGGAAGTGCAGTGAAGGTGCCCTCAGTAACATCCGTGAAGCCTTTCCAGTCAGCTTTGGAAAAGTTCACATAAGTCCGTTGATCCACGGAAGCAAAGTCGGCAGGTTTATCAATCGAGATGACTATGGGCAGATGGTCTGGTCTGGAGAGTCAGCATAGGTCGCCATGATACGCTGTTTATCAGACCAGCGCTGACAATTGTTAGATCTGGCGAGCTGCAGCAGCTGCCCATAATCCTGGTGGGTGCGTCGTCGTTCATTGTGCAGAATGTCGAATCGTCTATCTGCTCAGAAAGATGTATTCCCCTACGATCATTTGACAGGATTGAGTGCCAAAGATCGTGGTGCGCGTTAGAGTCACCAACCACCATACGGTTTTCACCTCTGAGTAGCGCACCTATTTCAGGGTGATATTCTGCCGGGCAGCTGGTGACAGGGGGTTTGTATACATTAAATATTTCGAGCTCAACATCGCCTGACCGGATAGCAATACCCTGACATTCTAGGATGGTATCCCTGCGGTCGATGTCTGCTTCAATGAGACGATACTGCACGGTGTGGTGCGTGATGAACGCTAAACCTCCACCATTATCTCGCTCGCGATCTCGACGGTGCACGTTGTATCCGGCGCAATTCAAGAGGGTTGAATTGCCGTGCAACTTCGTCTCTTTTACCGCAGCTATTAATATTCCATACTTTCCCATAAAGACAGTTATCTCCTCGATCTTGCTCTGGAGTCCATTACAGTTAAATTGTAGCACCTTTGTGTGGCTTGGGAGACCGATTGTGATGGCGACGTCGCTGGGGAGGGATGCGACGGGGCAGCACAGCAAGGGCCCACATAGTCACTCGTCCAATCTCGCGTGTTGCGAAGTCCTGAGCACGCCCTAAAGTGGCACCAGCCGAGGCAAGAGTTGCACTTGACTGATGTCACGTTACGGTATATTCTGGACTGACAAACAGAGCAGATTCTCGGAGGGACTAGGAGTTGCCGGCGGCGGTGTGTGGGTGCTATTGTGTTTGTTTGTGTGTCTATTGTGGTGTTATGTTGGGGTGTGGGTGTGTTGTCCGGTTCGCACAGCATGGGGCCACGAACGACGTGGTCCATTGCCGGTGTGTACGCAGGCCCGAGCAGTTACGGAGGTGACTCCACCCGTCACAGGCATTGCACCTGACCGAGGTGGAGTTTGTATGCAGTGGTCTCTGGCGTACGCAGCAGGTGTAGATTTCTGGTCCTGGGTTTGACTCTATGCCAGCCCTGAGCAGAAGGGTGCGGAGAAGGTGTAGCCCTAGGATCGAGCACCGTTTGATGGATTTCGCCGACCTAAACGGGGTTAGATCGCCGAAACAGCAGCCCTTGGTCGGGTAAAACCCGAGTCATTCCGGTACGTAGAACCTGCTGTCGTGGGAATGTCGGAATGTCGGAACTAGAAATTGTATTTTTACTGTAAAGAGTCTTCCTAATCGCGACGCTAAAGAAATCAGCATGCCGCAAAATTCTGCTAGGAACATTGAAATATAATCTGCTGAGCAATAAGAGACAATCGACGTTACTGGAAATGACATCGAAAATGAAAGAAATGATAATTGGCAATTCAAAGATTTGGGAAAAAATCGGAACAAACTTCCGATACTCTTATAGATTTCGGGAGCATTTGTTTGCAGAGTATGTATTTACGTGTATGGGTATGTTTACTCGGCTATATAAACAAAGCGAAGCAGACGATAATTTGCATAAAATTCTCATAAGAAGAAGCATGCCTTCTATCGCTATCGTCAGTAATTGATACGCCTTGACCCTACTTCAGCACCCTCTACGACAAAAATTTTTACGAGCATATAAAAAGTTTTCCGGACACGACCGGTGAATTCGCTTTAACGCGTTGATCAACAAAACGCTCTTCTACATGCGCACCCTGCAGACCTTTTAGTTGGGCGAGTTTGGTCTCCAGAAATTTATTTATGTTTTGTTTTTTTTGCTTGATTGGCATAATGTGTGCACAGGAGCCGCCGTGGCTAGTTAAGCAATCTTATCAGCGATTTCATTACCGAGTATATATGTATATGTCCAAGAATCCAGATATTTGTCTTATTATGAGACAATGCTTATAAATTTAGAGATTTTTCTTTACTAGAAAAGGGCACATACAAATTTAATAAATATAAATCATTTCAATTAAAACAGCTGACTTGCAAGAATCTGTTTTCATAATCTTCAATTACGTGCCAAAACTTTGTATAAATGTACTTACAATATAATTTTAATGTTTTTTTTAATAAACCTAAAGGTGAAAGTATTCATCAGGCGATGTATTTTGATAAGATTCTGAGCTCTATATAAAAAGAAAAAATAAAAATAATGTATGCTTCAAAACGAAATTAGAATTATATTTTTACGTTATTCCATGAAGATTACGGCGAATGGGCAATAGACTAAATGTTAAGACACTGCACAATTGCTAAGTGTTTGACCTTCGGTTTGTGATCAGTTGTTTTTTTTTTTTTTTGTGAGAATCCTTTTTATTACGGAAGTACATTCGAAAGTTTTCTGCCGAGGGGCAATCGCTTCAAAAAACTTCTTTTTTTTTGTTTTGCGTAAACCTGTGTGCTATCGAGTGTTAGTGCGCACTTTCAACCAATACCATTTTGCGAATTCCCCTTATGATTTCATGAATTTTTTCTTCGCAGTGACCTGTAAATTTATTCGTTTTGAAAAATTTATTAAAAATTTCATTAGCTGTAAAAGAATAACATGATAGGAATCAAAACTGATTATTTCAGATCATCAACATTATTATACATGTATAGATTATTTTGTTGTCTCTGTCAAGCTTCGAGGAAAATATAGCATTGATTGCAATGAATGAACATAAGCTGTCTATAGCACAACCTCCGTCTCGTGTTTTTTGTTTTGATAACGGATTAATTACGGGAAATACGTGTTCATTTGTATATTACAGTTCATTTGCATAATACAGTTAAAAAAAAAATATTTTTATGTAGCGAGATTTGTTTTTTGAAATAAATTGTCTACGTGCATTGATAAGAATTCATACAAGCTTGAAAACTATCACTGAATTTGAAAGTATTTACTAATCAATACCTACAGTCGCTCACGCACGTCATAAATAATTTGAAATGCTTTGTTTATTTTCTTCTATAGCATCTTGAAGTAATAAGTGTTCGCGCACACGCTCCCCATGAAGTGTAGTGGAATGAACGAAGATTCTGAAATTTTCTCTTGAAATAAGACAATATACATCGATATGTATACCTATATGTCGCACACCATATTCAAAAGGGACACAACTCAAAATTTGGCATTTTTGATATTAAGCACCAAAAATGTGAACAGAGCTTTTATTTCCATTTCAGAAAAAGCGCGAGAAAACGTTTGTAATAATTTGTTGAAAAAACCTCAGGTAAAGTCTTCCTTGCCCATATGCTTATCATGTGCTAAGAAATAATTTCTTGAATTTTCTGACGAACGTGTAATTTCGAGTTGGGTCTCTTTTGATGACGGTGTGCGACACATGTGAGCTTAGGTGTAAGGTAAGCTTTCAAATATATGTTGTCGTATTTCTTAAGATTATGGTAATTTCATTGAGCAAGCTGAAAACTGCGCAAGTGCACTCCTTGACCCCGAAAGACCTTAGTTATCAGAAATCTTGGAATACAGAGAAAAATTATATTTTCGAAACAAGCGGAATATCGTTGCAAACATCTGAGATCAGTTCAAAAAGTGGAACAAAAAAACTAATTTTTTTACGTATGCTTTGTAAAAGTGGCATTCCCAATTAGAAGAAAAATATATTCAGGAATCTATAGGCTTTTTTTAAGCCACGCGCGAAACTAAGATATCAATTGTTTATTTTATTACTTACTTACCGGAAATGGTACATCCTGTTCCGTGTGTTTCAAAAGTTATTAGCAATAAACTAAATTAAAACGCTATTAATTTATAATCGATTTCTTCATAAGAAATAGCTACATATTTCTAATTTCATGATCTAGTATAGCTTAGAGCTGAGCTTATCAATCTTGTATATTTAAAACCATCGACATAACTAAGAAAACATTTTTTCAAATGCGTTTGTGATACTTGAAAGTGAGCTGATAATTTCTGATTTTAATATACATATATGGAAAGTACTTAAGTATATGTATATAAATGAAAGCAAATCCAATATTAAGGTTCAGTCTGTTTTTGAGCTAACTGAGAGTAAGTTCATGCAATCAGAAATGATTTGTGATTTTTAGAATGCAAAAGAAGAAGAAAGTAAAAGTGACATCAATAAATAAATCCGAAACATATTATAACTAAAATAAGAGGAATGAAATTTTAAGTTGGAGGAATCAGTGACAGCGGCCTTTGACATTTTTAAAATTCGTAAATTTAAATGCTACATTTTTCTTTAATCCTTACCCGTTAATTCACGCACAAATAAGCAAATAGCTATGATTTATCTTTTAACATTGTGCCTTTTTTTAAACAAAATTTTTTTAAGGATCAATCCTATGATGTACGTTTTTCTTAATCGGACCAGTGAAAAATTTATGTAAATTGAGTGTATGAAATTTTGCATATTGCATATTAAACAGGACTTTTCACGGCTTTTGAATACTAACAAATAAGTTAAGTGCAAAATTTTATAAATGAAAATTGTGAAAACTGCCTTGCTAAGTATGTATGTATATATGTTTTGAAGTGCTTAAAGTTTGTGAAACCGTTTTTTTTTTTTTTTTTTTTTGAAAGGTTGGCAATACTTTATTTATGGTTTTTATTTTTCGATCGACACGAAATGTATATTTACTTTAATTATCTAAGAATAATAATATACTTCGTTCGCAATAATTCGGATTCAGCGATAGCATTTTTCATTCAGTGATAAATTTCAAAAAACCGGACCGTGACGGATTCTTTTTCGTCCATCCTAGGGATAAAAAAACATTATTCTTATATTTTTAGGTAATCACTTAAAATCGTAGGATTTCAAAATTATAATTTCGCATGATTTTATTTTAATCACTCAATGAATCTTTCAATTGCCAACGATTTCCACACGTACGACTTTCAGAGCTTCTCAGAACATATCTCTTTTACTTTTATTGAAATAACGTAATTTTTTATTACTTGGATTTTCTGTTAAGTTTATTACCTTTTTGTCTCAAAGATAAAATTATTTTTAAAGGGGGTTTTGATTTTTTCTTACAATAACCACACAATTTTCTTGGTTAACAAAAGTTGTGTTCCCGTACGATTTCGAACTTGTTAGAAATATTCAGAATTCGTCCTGAAAATAGTGGCCCGTAGTCATAGTCAAAATAAAGTCGACTTTAAAGTTAGTTGCAGCTTTTTGACATAATTTTCAATGGGATATCTGTCAAAAAAGCTGCAACTAACTTTAAAGTCGACTTTATTTTGACTATGACTACGGGCCAGTATGTATTGTAGATAATCAGCCTTATCATGAGTTTCTTTTTCTCCCGAAATCGTTCATTTTTAGCTTCCGTAAATTCACCGTATTTTTCACGGGGTAAAGGTGGAATATTCAATATTTGCAATACCTTATATTTGAAACTAATGAACCGATTTTCAAAATGTGGATATGATTGGAAGGGTAATTGAAAGATCTTTCTTTTGATATTTACATATATCTATACATAAATATTTTGTTTACATACATATTTCAACAAAAACTAAAATAATAATTTTCCATTACGGAACCAGGCTTTGAAAAAAATAAAAATGAGGGGGTGCAGAGCGGGTCCCCCTGGTTCTAAATCCGAACCGCCTCCGGTGGCTTATAGTTTTTGGTAATTTGCATTTAAAGTTGCAAAAAATATAAAATTCAACCTCACTTTGCTTTGTAGACCAACAGAACTGAAATGTCGGTACTGCCACACAAAAAAAATGCCCAAATGAACAACACTGAAGACGGGAAACAAGAAAAACGCAGATAATACGTTTTTTTCATCATATATCGATGTACTGATTAAAAAAAAAAGCACCGCAGTCTAAAATCCCGCGATTTTTTATTAAAATTTTTAGTGATTTATCGAGGTATATATTTTTATGAAAAAAGGGCCGCAGGCGAAAGTTTGTAATGAAAAATCGTGCCATTTTCTATTAAAAATTTTAATTATTTATCGAATATAATTTTTTTAAAGCGCCACAGACGAAAATGTGTAATAAAAACACGCGAGTTTTTTATTGAAAATTTTCATTATTTATCGAAGTACTGATTTTTATAAAAAAAAGCGGTACAGGTGAAAATTTGTAATAAAAATTTTATTACAAATTGTCATTAATTATCGAAGTACCGATTTTTATAAAAAAAAGCTTTTTAAAAATAAAGCGTTCGACAACATATAAGTAGTAAAAGTGAATACCTTGATTATGTGCCCTTATTTGCGGTGTATTTTCTTTTAAAACGTATAGTAGCAGACATTTGGTCTTACTGTCGGCCATTGTTATTTCTTTTTGCTTGTGAAATGCGAAAAAAATTTTTAATTCATTTATAAACGCGTTTTACTTAATTTACTGATTAATTAATGTATATTAAAGTATTTCAAACGCTTTTACTATATTAGAATATTAGTAACATTGTGAAAGTGGTAAATTTAGTTAAAGAAGACGCCTATTAAAATTCCCACTGAGTTTAATATAAAAATGCCGTATACTTTGAATGATATAACTATCGGTTGCGTGATGGAAATCACAGCCCTTTTCTCTTTCAAACTAAAAGCTTTTTGTGTGAAATTATGGAAAATCTCACTTCAAGTTTTCACAAGACAAGAATTGCCTCCTAATAAGAAGGAACTCGTACGCACCTAAAATTTACACGTAAAAACGCGTTGTATCTGTTTAGGGCTTAGAGGATATATCGACTTTCGATATGAGCTAAATCGATTTTATCAGCACTAAAGTTTTGTTGTGCAATTTTTTATTTGTAATTTTTGGGAAAAGAAAGTCGGCAAAAGTGCACGGCGACGAAGAGCATGAATAAAAACAAAGTGGATGAATAAGTATCATTGATAGGTATGTATATTTTATAACCTCCACCGGCAAGACTTTGCCGCCTCCATCTCGACACCGTCGTCAACAGCTATCCACATTCGCAATATGAGCGATAACGAACATATGTATGTATGTACATAGTTGACGTCGCCGCCGCTCCAACTGGTGTGGAATTGGTTTGCTGTCTGCTATTCGTAGTATAAATTCTGAGAGTGCTTAATTGACTTCGCTCTTTTTCTACCCAACCGTTGAGAAGTGTGGACGTGTTTCTGCTTCTGGCCAAATCGCTCGCATTTTGTGTTGAGAATTGTGTGTGTGACCAAACCGACTAAAAGTAAGCTGGCTGGCAATCTGTCACAATTAAAGGTTCAATTGAAAATAAGAAAAATAATATAGGAAACAGCTAAGTGAATTTACGGAGTGCAAACGCCGTGTACATTTGGGAATCTACTAGGCGAATTCACGCAAAATATTGTGTTACATAAAAACGTTCGGAGCACGGCAGACTGTATTTTGCAAATTAAATTTTCAGAAGATTAGTGTTAAATTAACATCCGTGTTTGGTGCTCGTACTGAACCTGCTGTCGCTGTCGCTGCCTCCAACGTCATTTCGCTAGAAAAACGCTTCATCATTTGCGAAAAATCAATTAGTTTCTCACTGCCCTTTACAGTTGCAACAATAATAAGCAGTAGTACATCATTTGTCAATCTTCAACAGCATATCCACTTATACAATCGCTACACGCAACTAAAAAGCTACAACATGCCGCAATCATCAGCTGCTGTTACAAACGGTTACTCCAACGGCTGCAATGGAAGAACAACCGATTCCTATGACATGGAAGATGGACAGACATTCCTTTTTACCTCTGAATCAGTGGGCGAGGGTCATCCCGGTAAGTGTCAATATATAAGTTTTCTATGTACGATTAATTTATGTATATGCATATGTATACTTTAAGATGCATTGCGTATGTAGAAGTACATATATGGATTTTTGTGTATGCGGTACTCGATGTCATGCCCGACACAGGTAGACAGCAAATTCGCAATCTGAAACGTAGTGATCAGCCTGGTTGGTGTTTTTCCTTGTAGGAAGTAAAACAATAAACTAAAAAAGAGTTGTATAAAAAACATCGCAGTATAGACGATTAAATCATGATTCATAAACGATGCGGAGAGCAGAAACCACGTTTTTTTTTCAATGAACGGAAAATTTTCATCTTCTGTATGACAATAAAAGCTTTAAAATTTTCGCAAATATCTAACATATTTTGCCGATGAACCGACTTGTTATAAAAGGTTTGCTAATTTTTTTCGACGCTCACATGAAGCGCCGACAAAATGGCGGCGTCTCATTCTTCTCTAGGTACTGAGCATGTGTTCGCTATTTCTAACCGCTCAATACCTTCTTGTTTACACGATCCCTCTGCCACTTGACTTCTCGGATAGCTACGGCTGTAATTTGTATTCAATGATATAAGTTAATAAGTAGATACTACAAATGCTTGTTTTATGAATTCAAGAAAGTTCTTTTTCCTAATATCTGGGGTCTATAAGGGATAAACTTTTTGATAATAGTTTTCGTATTCCAATAAAACATAATTTTATTAGTTTATTTGTGTATTTCATTCGATTCCTTTTCTATTTGGGACGAGAAGAACTTTTTTAGTTTCCCTTGTGCCTATGTATTTCGTGTTCCCGAGAAACGCGTGTTTCACATGGCACACAAACACAAAGTAAACCACGAAAATTCTCGCATTTAGAGTGACCAGGTAGACTGTAGCTGTACATACTATATACACATATGTATATCTGCGGGCTATATTGTTGTTAAACATTAGTTTCTGTAGCNGGTACTGAGCATGTGTTCGCTATTTCTAACCGCTCAATACCTTCTTGTTTACACGATCCCTCTGCCACTTGACTTCTCGGATAGCTACGGCTGTAATTTGTATTCAATGATATAAGTTAATAAGTAGATACTAAAAATGCTTGTTTTATGAATTCAAGAAAGTTCTTTTTCCTAATATCTGGGTTAAATTTTTTGATAATAGTTTTCGTGTTCGAATAAAACATAAATTTATTAGCTTATTTGTATATTTCATTCGTTTCCTTTTCTATTTGGGACGAGGTGAACTTTTTTAGTTTCCCTTGTGCCTATGTATTTCGTGTTCCCGAGAAACGCGTGTTTCACATGGCACACAAACACAAAGTAAACCACGAAAATTCTCGCATTTAGAGTGACCAGGTAGACTGTAGCTGTACATACTATATACACATATGTATATCTGCGGGCTATATTGTTGTTAAACATTAGTTTCTGTAGCAGTTTGTGAGTTTTGACACCGTTCTATAAGTATCAGTGGTTTCATACGCAATCTTTATCATTTGTTTACATCGTAGGCTGTAAAATATCCACAGGAATTAATATAAATGCATCTTCCAACAGCTGGTCACACGATTGGATGATGAAACTTAAGCGATAGCTTGTTTGCGTTATTCATGCGCACCATGTGCTTGCCAAAGCCTCTTTGGCTTCTTCTCATTGCGCTCTGGCACCACTTCTAATAGTTTTGTTATGCCTGTGTGTGTATGTAAATGGTGGCGCGGCTTTGTACATCATATGTTTGTTTGCAATAGCATATGAAAACTACATACTCTTCCAACGTCCGCTTACCTTGCTGCATGCGTTTTTGTGCTGGTGCTCATATATGCATATGCAATATGCTCCCAAAGACCCCATCGATAGGCGATGTTACTCAATTTCGTTTGGGTTCTCCAACCCTCTCTTGATTTTATTCTTAATTCTCCCTAGTTATGGATTCTGATTATACATATGTAGGATGTATGCATGGCGCATGGCGCAAGGCAAATATACATAAGATGTTTCACCAATATGATCTTTAATCAGTAAGCAAAATTGACAAAAAAAAACCGACCCACTTGTGCCATTGTCTTTTCAAGACNCATAAGATGTTTCACCAATATGATCTTTAATCAGTAAGCAAAATTGACAAGAAAAAAACAGAAAACTGATTGCGGCGCCTCCGACCCACTTGTGCCATTGTCTTTTCAAGACTTTTTAGGTTTTCTTTACGCCAAACTGAGCTTTAAAAATGTACCAAAACCACGTGGTCGCAAACTTCTCAGTCGTTGCGTTAATGACTATCTGCGTTGCTACACTTGTTTTTAGCGTTTTGTTCTCAGTTAGTGATACAGTTTTTGTTACTTGGCTATTTCCGATATTTTTTTAATAGTTCAAAAACTAAATATAATGTAAAATATGCCACATATACATACATTTAGTATGAAAGTGGAAACTGATAAGGGAGTGATTGTCTCTCCATGTTCAATTAAAATTATATTCAACACAAGGAAATGAGGTTACAACAGCCTTTTGCGTTTTATGTTTTTTGAAAGTGTTATTTATAGTTATTAATCATTTGTTGATGTTAGCAGTGAACAATATGGTCTGATAAGTGTGGTCTACATTTAGGGTGTATTGGATTTGTTATGGAGATTCAGCAAGTACTGCAGGGTTTCACAAAAATTATCGGAAAGTAATTTTCTATTACTGTTGGAATAAAAATGTTTAGTTTTTGTATTTTATGTTTAGTATTGCCTATTTGAAGTGAATATTGTTTTAGGAAATTGTAGGCTTAACGCTTAGGTCACTTTCGCTACGTATGGGCGATTCCAGCGAAAAGTCTACCGCGTAAAACAAAAAAAAACTAAAAGTCCTATATGCATCTTAGTTATTTATAGGCCGATTTGGCTGCTTTTTATAATATATACTGGTTATATAAGCAGAAATATTTTTTCCAAAAATGGTCTCTTTAGGCAGACCCGGTTGGTTCAGATATTTTGAAAAACCGTCTTTATGCTATGATTTGTTTCACATTTAGCATGTTTAGTTGAAAGGTAAAAAGACATAGATTTGCACAAAATTGAACCGCTGGTGGCGTTGATGTCAAAATAAAAAGTAGATTTTATGTGGAAAGTTCATGTTTGCTTCCAGCTAAAAATTATTTCAAGAACAATATTAACAAAACTTTTTCAATGGAAATTTGAGTAACGTAACGCCAGGTAACGTTACGTCAGATAATTCAGCTCATTAAACATAAGGCAGAAAAGATGTCAACATTTAAAAACGTGGAAATATAACCTTGAAACATTTTCAATATTAATTATTTATTTATTTACTGGCTGTGCTACTACAAACTTTTATACAAACAGTCTTGCCCAATTCGCAGAGTTTGGCAAATAGAGTTACCAACAGTTGTAATTTTTTTACTAAATAAGAAGATATTTAATTGCTATGCTAATCTAGATAAACCTTTTTAAAATTTTGACTTTTTCGATTTTTTTTTTGTTTAATTTACATATTCTCCGATCTAATTGCTTTCATTGCGTAGTTAGTACGAAAATTGCATTTTTAAAACTTTGGCTAACGTTTCGGTGATAATTTTACTACTACAAAAGCAGAATTAATAAAAATTGTCGTTAATCCATAATAGATAAATTATAAAACGCTAATCTCAGGCAAAGCTAGTAAAAACTGAAAATCTGTTGTTTGAGAATCAATAAACATTTATTCGATATTGTCATAGTCATTTTGAAATTTAAAGTGATAGTTTTAGAAATTAAATCTCTCCGTAATTTTAATCAGCTTAAACATGAAACATATTTGTTAATGGAAAATATTATTATAGCAACCTTAAATTTATAAATTACAAATCAAATTACTTGTTACTTTTTCACCTAGAATTATTCGTCAGAAAAATGCTTGTGAATGCCGTTCTTCAGTATCTTTCCACGGCGTGGAAATGATTACTCTTGTATAAGCACTCATTTCAGAGTTCATTTTTTCAGAGAAGTTTATATTAAATGTCATGGCATTATGATAAAAATCTTCCTATAAAAATTTATGTACATACTAATTAATATTAATGCAGCTTACTGGTCAATTAATGTTTCCATATTATTTCATTATTTAAAATTAAAAAAAAACAATGTCTGGCGTTCAAAAAGCGCTAACTCCCACAAAAATTTAGCAGTGCAATTGTACGCTTTTTTTTACATATTTTTTGTTCATGCCGAACTTTTTTGCTATGTATAAATCCCATCTACGTCATATTAACTAAAGTGGCGACGGTGTCATATCGCACGCTCGTGCACGCGCCCCACTTGATCCATAGCGAATATACCCGAGATTTTTGCAAGGATCAGTCTTTATGCAATTATGTATGCTTTATCGCTTTTGCGAAAATCTGCTTGCCGACGATTTTTTTTTCTTTATTTTTTTTTTAATGTCACTTGTTACATTTATGCTGCATAGACAATTTGGCATTGAATTTCGCTGGCAGAGCGTAAATTTCTTTATTTTTGATTAATTCTTTATTTTTTATTCTTTGGTTATTTTCTATGTTCGTAATTACAAAGTTAATTGTATGCAATCGAATGAATTGCGCGTGCTACAGAGAACCGACCGATGTCATTTATATAGATATGTTTGTAGATATGTGCATACAGATGTAGGTGGGTAAATTCTGCCGCTACCACGAAATATATTCGCTCGGATTTTTATGTACACAAAAGTTGGTCGTTTGCTAGATATTACATTTTTATTTTGTTTTTCACTTCTTGCCTTGATTTTGAATTTTCTATGATTTGCTTGTTTCTTCGAAGTCTATTCTATATCTATGTACCACAATGATTTGTTGCTATCCGCCAACAGATCGTTCTCTCACATATTTGGTACTTGTTTGTAATGTATATTTGTGTGCATTGTAATAAAAAAAAGTTTAACAGCTGCAGAACTGAAAATTTTGTCGTTAAATATCATTAACTTAGTATAGAAAGGCCCTAACTCATTTTCTTTTGAAATTTAGCTCTGCGCAAAAGTCGATAGATTACTCATTAAAGACTTAAACAAACATCAAAAAAACTAGTTGCTATGTTAATTGAAAACCAATGTAATGAAGCAAATCGCAACTGAAGAACTTAAGTTGGTATACAATTTTATAACTACTCTGTAAAGAAACAAAACTGTTATAGCCTATTTCCTCGAGAGGCTTAACTGCAGTTAAGAGCTCAGAGAAGTTCAAATAATTCCAACATGGGGTCATCGGCAATATTCGTTTGCTTCTACTTAATAGGTGGAATTACCCCCGTCGAGTTGTAATCTCCGTTTTTTCAAACGGCATAAACTGCAGTTAAGGCTTGGTGGAATTCAACTATTAGGTAGTAGACCATTTCTACGTTGAGGTAGTCGCGAAGGTATATAAGCATTTAATTTATGTTTCTACGCATGGACTTAGACATCAGCAATGCAAACGAAAGGTATTTTAATATAACCTCCCAAGTTGCAAAGTCATAAATGCAAACTTAGATAGTCTTCGAAAAGTTAGTATGCACGCCGATTCCATATTTTCAAACAAAAATTACATACATATAGGGCATAGAAAAATGTGTTACCGGAACATGTGAAAACGCCGAAATTCTTAAAATGTTTTATCCCACAGCTAGACGATTGTCAACAAAACAAACTTTCTCATTTGATTTGCTATTGGGGTGGGCTTGTTTTTAGGTAGATACATTGACTTTGTATTATAGCTCTGCCCGAAAATTATTTTATGTACATATATATTGTCTACATTAAGCAGCTGATGAGTATCTCTAGGTCAATCTATCTTTCCTTAAGCTATTTTATTAGTGTTTGTTAGTGTCTATAAACACACTATACATTATATGTATTTTAAGTATATATGTATATGCATTTGCATACATAAATACATACATATGTATGTAGTATGTAAATTTAAAAATCACCTACAGAATACCTACACAGTATATGTACCTATAATTTCACTATTTTCATTGCTCTTATTTTCTATTTTTAGATAAAATGTGTGATCAAATCAGTGACGCTATTTTGGATGCACACTTGAAGCAGGATCCCAACGCCAAAGTAGCATGCGGTAATGATTTGAAATATTTTTAAAAATTTGTATAAGTTATTTGTTGTATTTTAATAGTTGGAAGCGAAATAGCGCAATATTTTTTTTTTCTAGTAGACGAACACTAATAGTTTAGCTGCTACTGGTGAGCACATTCAAGTCTCTTTTTTTGATGCTGTTGTTTGAACTATTAGTGAATTGAAATTAATTATTTGCAATACCAACGTCCAACGCCTTCAAATCATAACCAAACAAGTAATTTTTAAGCAAAAAATACAACCGACTTCGGTGCTCATATACGAATTTATGAGTAACGATTATATTAAATATTGATAAAAGGTTATAAAACAATCACAAACACATTGCCTTTCGCTGAATTAAGGTTTTCTATACCAAGATTATCCTAATAGATTATAAAATATAGTTCAATAACACACATAAACTCGCTTTTGAAATAGGCATTTTTTTTTTCAACTGAACGGTAAACTTTGTACTGCTCTACGCAACAACTTTGTGGTTAGAAGCCCAATATATATACACGAGATGTGGTACTTCGTTATAAATCTGCTGGTGTAATTATTTTTCCTGCACACAAAAATTTGAAAAAAAAAAAATAGTTTTGAGAATTGCCTTCCAGTGCGCGCCGCTAAATTGTTTATTCAATTGCTAATTTATTTACTCCAGAGATATTAGAACTTGCTTAGGGTGTAAGGAAATACCAAGTGTGC
>NW_016157919.1:0-31862 GCF_001687245.7 Rhagoletis zephyria
GTCATATTTATTCAATTAGCCGTACAAAGAATACTGTATGTTTGGAAAAATATTTATTACTAAAAGGAAAAACATTTGTTCAAATTTTAAATCATGGCGAAGAAGCCAATACAATAAATTTCGCTTGATGAAATTAAATACACAACGCAATTCAACAATTCAACGTTAAATTATGAGATTACTATATATATGTATGAATGTATATACATTAGGGTGGGAAAAAAGTTTCATATGTGAAGCTCCCACGCCTTAGGATTTTTCTAATGGAATCAAAAAATACCTTATATGGGGAGAAACACTTTTTGATAGAAATGACATTTAATCCTTGAGAATCTATATTTTTCTATTGGGAAACTCTGTGACACTATTGAAGTAAATGAGCGATATGTACATCGATGCAAAAATACATTAAAAATCGACGGCTGAGTGGAAGATCGACCTATCTCGGCAGCCGGTTCAAAATCGCCCTATCTCAACTGAAAATACATATATTGAAAATATGTAAAGGGCGTTTTTGAACCGAATTCTAAAATAGGGTGCTCTTGAAAAATTTACATATAAACTTATACAAAGGCATGCAAAAATATTTGGATAGCCAATATTTTTGCGATGCTTTCGACCAGAAAATCATTTTTTTTTTTAACTTTTTATGGCGGAAGAAAGTTTTTCACTGCCTGGCGAAAAAGGACCACTTCGGGGAAAATCTTATTTGTATGTTGCTCATATCGGGAATCGAACCTGGGCTCTTTTCAATGGTAGTATGCACCTCTAATGACTAAGCTGCGCAAAAAAATACATACAGTTGTGGAAAAACTTGGAAATATTGAAGCTTAGCAAGCTTGCTAGCCAATGCGAATGATTGAAACGACTATTATAATGCTCTCTCATGGCCTTGATGCTCTCTAGTAGTTGAGTAACAAAAAGGCAAGTGTTGTAATAGCCTTAACAAATTCCAACTATTACATACGGGCGTGCAATTTCCTGAATATAAATACATACTTTCATATATATATTTATATGGAATTGTTGACAGTATAACCACACTCATGAAATTTACTGAAAATGAACTCCCGCAATCACAACGAGAGAGAGAGGGAGAGGGTGGGAGACGGAAAGATTTATAGAAATAAAAACTTCATATAATTTTTCAATAGAATTGCATAAAATGTGGCAAGTTCAATGCGGTAGCATTCACATTTCATGCATACAAATGAAAATACATGCATATGTGTCTACATTAGACCGGGTCGGTTACCTATACGAAAGAAAAAAGTTTTTTGTTTTTGTTGTAGCCACACTACTAAGCCCTGCCTAAATCGACTAGTCGATCAATAAATATCATCAACAACCTGTTTCGACGGTGTCGGACTAAAGATATATATTTAGCTTTTTCATCCAGGTGGTAAAATTGGTTGCCGAGTGTTTCGTAGAGGGGAGGGTTACGTTCCTTGCAGCGAATACGCAAAAAAGTACGGGAGAGATCCGTTTACTCTGAAAATCAGGTTAAGCAGCGTTGCCATGACCGGACGCCAAATCATCAGCGTAGGAGATCTGTGAAACTCCTTCCGGTGGTTGATTTTTCTAGGCTTTGAGACTGCATTTCGAGAAAGCACTTTCGACTGTCAACCATTCAAATAATTTGTCATCTACCGTTTTAGTACTATGTGGGAGAGATTGGAGGATGCCTCATGATTGCCTCCTAGTTTGTGAGCTATATTTGATATATACTACAAAAAGCTATGAATGATAATTATATTGCTACTGTTTGCGACCCAAACTAATGTTTCCACTTATATACACGCATACGTACATGTGTAAGTACATATGATGATGACCATTGTACATTTAAACGACTCATTGAATTTCGTTTATGGCAAAATTCAGTATCAAATTGGTGATAATATCGTAGCTTTCCAAGAGCAAACGCCATTTCAATTCAATTAGACTTATTGCTGTAACTAAACTTAATTGCCGATTGTGTTCGTTGACGCGCATTTACGACAACTGCAGTGACGATTGGCAATAACTGTCATGTTGCTGGTTATGCTGATGGTGTCAAAAGTTACTATATATGCTCATTAGGGTAGTCCCAAAAAAATAAAATTGTTTCCAGCAGAAATTTTTCTTATATTTCATATTCATATGTATATATGCACATAATTACAGTGTTTCGTACAGTTGCTATAAAAACGTTAAAAAAAAATTAACAAATAAAAATATAAACTTTAAGGAATCTTCAAGCAATAAAATTATAATGTACATATATGAATTTAAACATAAAAATTTTCTAGCTCCTTCTTCATAATCGATAATCTCCTCTCATTTTTACAAAACTTAGTTATCTTATATCGAGCCCTAACCACCAAAATAACGTAAGCGACATTTTTTTTCAATATTTCTGCATCAAAAAGAAAGTTTTGAAAAAACTGTCGCTTACGTTATTTTGGCGGTTAGGGCTCGATATAATTGTAATCATATCACGTACGTTTTTGAAAATAATAGTTTGTTAAATTTTCAATTAAAAACCCCTCATGCGGTATCACAAAGACCTAGTGTGTCCTACTTTTGGACTGCCGCCCAACCTAACCTAACCAAAATTTTCAAGTCAAACTTGCAGAAAAAAAACGAATCTTTTGAAAATTTTTGTAGGGAATATTTTCATACAATAAATTTTAGTTTTTATGGACTGATATTCTTCCAAAATTCCAAAAATTTTACTTTCCTGTTATTTCTGGCACCCTAATGTATATCATACTATATGTATGTACAGCAAGCACTACCCTTGATAATAATCGTTATCAACGCGGAACAAGTTGACTTCTAAACCGCCTTATGCAATGATGATTTTTTTCATACTAAGAAATCCACACTCAGCTCTTCAAATACAGACTGGCATTGATGCTTTCGATTACAGTTTTTTATTAGCACACATCGGACATCAATGGTCCTTATAGGCACAATAAGAGCTACAGCTAATGCCGGACAGCAGCAGTCAACAGCTGTTTCAACTTCTTGACGAGCCATTGTCATTATGATTAGCGTCATTTGTCCAGTTAGTGCACACTAAATGGCTTAGTGCATAGTAAACCAAGTATGTATGCAGCTGTGTGTCGTCTGACACCGTACAATGAACGGTCAGTGCCACCAATCAATGCAAGCTCATGTAAATATCGTGGAGTTCGGATCGGATTACTTGTGCTTTTTGCTGTGAATTTTTTGTTACATTTTTTTTTGTTTTGTTTTTTTTTCGTTGACTTAAATATTCAACTGTCGTCAGCAAAGTGCCCACTCGAAGCCAATGACCTAACAGCCGCGGCAAGTGCTTTTTATTCTCAATAATCTAAAAAAATTTGGATTTTAGTTCTCAATTTCCATTTTGTTGCATAGTTCAAAGTGTTTTTTGTTTTATTTTTTCCCCCGTTTCTGGCAGCTATTTTGTTATGGTCAAAATAAGTGTGCCGCGTCCAATTTATCGCAGCAACTTTCGTACTTTGAAACGTGTCTATTTTAGTTATCTGTAAACGTACTAATTGCTCTGAGGCTTTTTGCGCGCTTGCTAACTTCATATAATTCTGTAAAATAGTTGTAGTCCAAAAGTCTAAACTATTTCAGATAAAAAAAAAATGTGTGCATCCGTTTCGAACATTTAAACCATTTTGACTGGTCAATATGTCTCGCAAAAGTAGCAATGGACTTTGTGGCACATGAAAAACTATGAAATAAAAGTAAAGTAAAAAATGCTGTTGTTAGTGCTACTCGATAATGTATGTACATATATACGTACGAGTATGTCTAAAAATAAGCGCCTACCCTGTTGGAATTTTGGTCTGTAAGACAAGTTAAGCTTTCCAAATTCGAGAGATAAGATTTTCTTACTAACAGTGTAGTAAAATTTTAGATTGAGTCTTGTTGCTGACAGATGATCAGATCGCACATTCTCCTTACAGCTATTCATACACTTTTTTATGTAAATTATCTTCGTTTTGAAAATCCGGTGGCATAAATTTACAAATCTACAACAAGCTTTTAAGGCATTCAGCGCTTTTCAGGGCTTCGAAGCTTTATTCAGCTATAAGTTTTATATGTCGGTGTGAGCGCTGTGGAATTCCAGCTTAGGATCTAGATCAATCGTTTCTAAATACTTCCTTATCAAGCTGACTGACACTCAAACGTGGGAAAAAGGCAAGCTAGCGCGTTCCTTAGAGCGGAACTCCATAAAAGGCTTTTTAGGCGTCCATCACTTTCCAGGATTTCATCATTTTATTCGGCCATAAGCCATAATGCCCAAAAGCTTTGGTGTCGAGTTCTACTTTTAGACGGCTTCTAGACCATTGTGCGTAGGTTCTTCCTTAAGCAATCTGCAGCTACTCTGATATTCAGAGAAACATTTTTTTTGTTCCTCACCTTCCGAGTACATTTAACACTTTGTGAAAGTCTTTTTTTTTTTTTGCTCTTTAATATGCGACCGAGCCCGAGCCATTTGGAATAGAGCTATTAGGCATTAAAAAATACTATATATAATTAATCACCTTCCTATTTTCAAATCAGCTAAGAAAAGAAGACTAGTTTCCCACAGTCCTCAGTTTTATCAATCGTATGTAGAAAAATACTCCAAAAAAGAGTTGAGCGGTTTTTTTAATCGACCTAGGTTAACTGTACATTTTTTCTTTTTATTTCTTTTATTTTGTCTTATCAGCTGCGCTTTTACATACCTTCTATCTTCATGTATTGGTATATGAATCCATATGTATTGTACATATTTTTTAAGCATAACTAGTTGCACGCTTACCTTCTTAGTTGACCACCTGATTTTGTATTTCAACTGCGTTTTCAGTTTACGCGCTCAAATTTACATAGGCACACACAAAAGAGCACACGCAACTAACGGTTACAAACTTACTCAAAACGGTGTATAAAAAGGCTAAACAAAAAAAAAAAATGCGTTGATATCTATTAAATATGTAGCTTATGCACAACGGTATAGAACTAATAATGACATCTGTTTATGCATACATTTTCCATCTTTAATAAGAGCAATGACAAAAAAAAAAATCCCAAGACTTTTTACTCACGAAAATTATTTTATCGTTATGCATTTATCTTAAATTAGTAAACATATACATATGTACATACAAACATAAATATTGATCCACACTTCTATGATCAAAAAAAAAGTTCTATCCCATCTTCAGCGCATTCAAGCTTTCTAGAAATGTTGCTTAATTTGGTTTTGCTACTTCTGTGCTCTCCATGGAATGCTATAAAAATTGTTATTACTGTAATTTTCATCATGCTGAATAATAATATTCGCAATAATTTACAAAATTCCATTGGAGGCGCAATTAAAGCTTAATATAATTTAGTCATTCAAGCGGCAAGTGAAATATGCAAATACATATTCGTAGATGAAAACAAATCTACGTATAGTACGTACTACATATGATATAACTCACATACATACTGCGAATACCTTACTATATAGTATATGTATGTATATGTGCACATCCAAACACTCTCGAGATGACAAGTGCAAAAATAGCAGCTTACCAACAGCAATAATAAAAGTGGTAGCACCGGTAGTCATTTTTAAAACAATAAAAAAATAAATAAATTGTTGTTTTTATTTAACTGCAACAAACGTGATCTCTAAATGTGGATGAGCAAGTGAACGAGAACAGGTTGAGAATTTACAGGAGCGGTGATGCTATTGTAGACGAGGACTAGCGGCGCGACGAGATATATAAACATTACTTTTACACAAACATATAGGCATTTTTAATCATGTATCGGTTTCAAGTTATACAACAATTGCGGCAAGATGACACATTCCGTGTAATGATCGTGGTCATTCAGCTGCCAGCACCTCCATTCCTCACACAAGTGGACTACAATACATACATATGTACAATCATACACACATACATATGTATTATTTTGACTCGCTGATTTGTAACGTAGTTACATCGATCAGGTGCTTCCAACTTGACTCAGCTTAATCATCATTAGTACCTTCTGTAGATTTTCTACTTTGCGTCGTGATTCCCCCATGCTGCTAATACTTGTAGAACTTGTTCGCTTGGCGGCAGATAAGGAACTCTATTGAGATATATATTGTTGCTATGTTTTTCTTTTTTTTTACACGAAAATTTAATGAATTTTGTAATTTAGCTACCTCTAATTAGCACTCCGTATGCAGATGAGGTGGAATACATTTAAGCCTAGTCAATTGCCGCATTTTTAATAGTGTTCCGCAAGCAAACAACTGCAATAATAGCACTGTCAGCTGAATTCTTGTACATACATACAATAAATACATATAAGTCGCCATCGCCATGCTTAAATATTTGTGTATCTGTCGAGTAGGTACTTAGCCATTGAAATTAAAATGAGCCAAAGCAAAAGCCACAAAACAAAAAAAAAAAAACCAATTTAAATATTTTTCGCTACTCAAGTACAATTAAGTACAAAGTATTACCAATTTGCTTAATGCGCATGTCTATTGAATTTTAATTAAGAAGTTTCTTTGCCGACAAGCAAATACTTGAGTATTTAGGTCGTCTGTTCCTTGGCGGATTTGTGGATTACCAAGTTGGGGACGTAATCGATGCCGTTACAAGCAATGGACAATATCCAATTAATATTCTCTCATAGCGCTGTCGGTCGGTCGTCGTTCGCATTGTCACACAGTTCATTGCAGTCATGGCGGTGGAGAGTGGCTCTGTTGTGTCTTAAGTTGAAAGTAAGTACATTCTAAGTAGTTGCATAGCACAACAGCAGGTATTATTTATGGTCATCGAGCCATTAGACCAAAACAACAACAACAAGAGAGGCAAATCGCTACTGCTAATTACATCAATATCGCAAGAAATTTTTAGAAAGGCCGTTCGCCACCTTCTTATTCTCTAATTACCTTTGTTTTTCTTTCACTAATTCTACACGCCTTCTGAAAAAGAAAAACAAAAACAGCTACAATTAGATACACCAGTTGGGAAATGGAGTTATTCTCTCTTTCGTAATTAAATTGGAGGATGCATATCCTCACCTGAGGGTGAAAAGATGCCAAGTCCATTTTTTTTTTAATCTTCAGGAGACGAAAAATCGATGCAGTTTCGTATTACATACCTGCCATTCTACATCAAAAACTAATCTTTGAAAAAACAAAGAAGCACAATTTTTTTCTAACCGTGGCACGGTAATAGCACAAGGAAATTGCTAGATTAAAAAAAAAAAACAATGGCCGGTAAAGGATGCAGTCAATTTGACAGCAGAAAATATGATAACGGAAGTTTCGTTAATTAACTTACCGAAGTGCTGCCAAAAAAAAAGAAAAATTGATAACAGTACTGAGGTGAAATAAAAAATGAGAAAAATAACTGCACTTAAAATTAATATACATACATACATTGCAAGCATACGCACCCACTTACATACATATATATGTAATTATTAGCATAGTTTCCGCCTCTACGGCTAACGAAAAAACTCTAAATTCTACTTATTGGCTTAACAAATTTAAAGCAAAACTAACCACTCCGACTGGCAATGCCACATTGCTGATCACATGTTGTCACCAGAAGAGGCCGCTCGTAGCGGCAGTCTTTGGATATGAGTCACTGCGGCTTGCAGCTAGTGTTGGCTCTTTTATTCGCACACCGTTTTGTTTTCAAAACGACGTCAATTTGCCGTCATATTTAAAATGCCTTTTCAGTCACTCCTTCGGAGCGGTCCAATTGCGTTGACATTTCAATGAAAATTCAGCAACGCAAACGACTTTGGAAAAAATAAGCAGTCGATAGGTATTGGACGTGTTTTTGACGGAGAAAATTTGTTAAACAAAGCTGGTGGCTGGCATTTTCAATTAGTTTTTTTCTATTAAAAATTAATGTGAAAATATTAAATATGTGGCAGGTGGAAATTTTGAAAGAAGAAATAATATGTTAATACTGGAGTTCAACGGCATACGAAATCGCTTTGTATATATGTACGTATCAAAGCAGCTGGTGATACGCGTAATATGCTGAGATTTTCCTTGCAATTTTTTACTAATGGAGTAATTGGAAATAAATAATTAGGCATATAAAAGCTGTGCCACTTGTTGTATTAGAACCAGTGAAAGTTCTGACTGCTTGGCTCACTTTTAGGCGTATATTTTTGGATCATCTATTACGTCGATCACGAAATTTTCTGTCACATTCACTGTGTGCTTAATCATTTGTAAGTATGTAGCTAAAAAAAACAAAAAGTTGCAATATTCATTCATATTTACAAGAAGTGTTTAATAAAAATTCCTCTAAGTCCTTAGCGGCAAGATAAACTGCAATTGGATTGATTTGCCTGCGATAAAGAGCTTACCAGCTGTTCGCACTTATTGTGCTTTGCACTTAGCTTATGCGCTATTCAAGGTGAATAAACGCAAATTCCATACAAAACTACGATAGAATGACGACATGCTTCCAATGCCACTTTACTCCGCTTTTTTTGCTACTCAAAACGGGTTAACCGAGAGCGCAAAAAAAACCGGTGACTCAATGAAGAGCGCACAAAAAGCAAGGTTTTTACAAGCTTTTCAACAAAATTAGTTTTAAATTGTATGCAAAAGTGACGAAAGTCCATTTACTAATATCCCGATGCAGCAAAATTCAGATGTTTATGCGGGCGTATGTTGCAAATAAAATTACCCTCTTGGGCACCTAGAATATAATAGATACTCAGATAACTAAACTAGGAAGTATCTAGATATCGTGTGAAACAAAATTGTACTCAATTTGATAAATTTAGGTACATAATTATCTACGCGGCGCTCAATGCTAAGCTGATAAGAATTTTCATTATACCTAAATGCACTAAGCATTTACTAAACTTAATGCTTGTTGGTACCCAATGCACACATGCGCATGTATGCTAATTGGCTGCAATTAATTTTTCCTGCATACTGAGCACATGTCTATGTATTACATAAATGTCTATTTGTAGACCACATTGTAGGTATATTCATTTATTTAATATAATTTTTATATAATATACCATCTAGGTATCGGAATTTTCTCCATCCCATTCGCAGTAAATCTTAATACATATGTACACATGTAGATGCTATCCGCTTTACTTTGATCGTTTTGTTTGTCAAGTGTATGTAAAAATAGCTTTCGACTCAATCGTGAATATTGGGCGAACGCTGGCCAATAAACATATTGTTAGTGTTGTTTGCTTTTGCAGCCATATTTCAAATAAATGTTTCAAAATACGTGTATATATATGTACATACATACATCACCCTCCAAAAAATACGGCAAATTTGACGAGTAGGTATGCCTGTAAAGTATTTTGTATCTGTATTTTTTCACACTTGTAGTAAATATGTATTTCAGTTATAAACCATTATTGCTACCGCATTTGAGATAGCTTTAGCATTTCGAATTTTCACACTTCATTGCTCACGTCTGGCGCTAAGTCTTATACATGTTGGAGAACCCCCTCGGAAATCACTAGTAGTACGCCTAAATCTTCTGAAGTTTTTAACAAAAACGGCTGCCTCATTCACTTCTTAAGTTCTTTTTATTTCTTCAAAAAACATACATACAGTCGGCAAACGATTCATGAAAATTCGTAGTTTTGTTTACCTAAAAACTTGGTTCAATTAAAAATTAAGTGTATACATAACTAAAGAGCCAGCAGTATTGTGCGAGCAAAGTCTAAAGTAAAACTGGTTTGACCTACACTTTCTCTTAAATTTCACTGCACAGTGAACCCTTTCTGAAATTTTTTCGAGGTTGTTGTTTAGAGATTTTACTTTGGAGAAACAGGCCCAATAACAACTGAACCCATTTTTAAGATGGATTAAATAGTGTCGTATGTATGCAATCTTATTCATGCATATGTACGTCTGTTTACGTCTGCAATTATGAGTAATGTCTAGCACAATTGCGCTCGTATGAGTACTAAGGCATGTATTCACGTTTTTCTCTGCTTCATTTATTAGTTTTTGTTATCTATAGTGACACATTCCCGAATTCCATTGTGAATTCATACAGCTGCTCGTCCAATAGGCAGTTACTGCAGTGGGTGTACGCGTATGATGCGACCACACCTTGACATACGCCCATAAACGGTGCAACGACGCTGCACTTGTACGCGACATTTCAATTTGCTGTTGAATATCTTTATATATAAAAATATTTTTATTTTTTTTTAATTATTTTATACTCGACTCATTTCAATAATAAAGAATCGAAAGAGAAATGCACAAAATATGATTGCCCGTGTAGTTTCAATACGCTGCGGCAGTTACTACTGCACCTACTTATGTACATATATTTACGCTCTTATGGCGCTTGGCAACCTACGTGACTTTTCTGCTAAAAACGCGTTCTAAAGCTATTCCTCTGGGTCAGTAGAAGCGACTGTAAAGGAGGCCGAATTTTTTAGTACTGATTTCCGTGCTAATTCGAAACATAAAAGAGTCAAATTTGATTCGTGCATAACAGTGTAGTGAAAAAAATTACTACCTAATATATTTTAAATGTTGCAACTTTTTGTCTGCTTTTAAATTTATTGAAAAGTGGATTTGCCAATTTTGTATTTATTTTCCGAAATTCCAGACTTCCTGTTGACGCTCTGCCACTTGCAGATACCAGCTACTCGCGCCTCTTTCTGGTTTAGTGTTATTAACTCAAGCACATTCCCATCATGGCGACTGGTGAGGCAGCTGACTCCATTGAAATGTCAGCGGTGAATCAACAAGCCACTCAGCACGCAGATAACACCGCTGAAGTTGTTACCCCCTCGTCTTCGAAACCCTCAACACCACCACCGNAAAAATGCCGAAAATAGTATAGTGCCTGCTGTTCCGTCTACATCTCGAAGCTATTATAGCGAAGCGGCAGCGGCGCATGGTGGCGACGAATCAACCCGTCTAATGCATGCCGAAATGGCAGTAAATGCCGCACAGCAGCAGCGTCTGCGTAGCGCAAGTAGCACACTGGATGCGAGTGTTTCGCGTAATCCATCGTCCGCCGGCAAGCACGAGAAGAAAATTGGGCACCGGCGCGTTGACGAAGGCGGCGAGGTAACATACAAACGTATACAATCCAAACAAATAATGGGTTCCATCCAACTCGGCATTCAACATACGGTCGGCAGTTTGGCGAGCAAACCTAAACGCGACCTGCTAATGAAAGACTTTTGGGAAATGGAAACTATTGCTTTTCCGCCAGACGGTTCCTCGATAACACCAGCGCATCACTATAGTGAATTTCGTTTCAAAGTGTACGCGCCTATCGCTTTTCGTTATTTTCGCGATTTATTCGGTATAGCGCCCGATGACTTTTTGATGTCGATGTGTGCATCGCCTTTGCGCCAGCTTTCCAATCCTGGCGCGTCCGGCTCGATCTTTTACTTGACCGATGATGACGAATTCATAATAAAGACAGTGCAAAAAAAGGAGTGCGAGTTCTTACAAAAATTGCTGCCAGGCTACTACATGAATCTCTCGCAGAATCCACGCACTTTACTGCCAAAATTTTTCGGACTCTATTGTTTTCATTACAATGCAAAGAATGTACGCCTTGTAGCAATGAATAATTTGCTGCCATCCGACATTAAAATGCATGCCAAATATGATCTAAAGGGCTCCACCTTTCGTCGTAAGGCTTCGAAAGCTGAACGCCAGAAGGCTAGTCCTACGTTTAAGGACCTTGACTTCATGGATCACCATCCGAATGGTATTTTTCTTGAAACTGACAAATATAATGCGCTAATAAAGACAATTCAACGGGACTGTATGGTGCTGGAGAGTTTCCAAATAATGGATTACTCGCTGCTGGTAGGCATCCATAATCTGGATTTAGCACAAAAGGAGAAACGTGAAGAGCGGATACGTAATGCACGTGCCAAGTTGCAACGATCGGACGAAGTACGAGAGACACAGGATCCACCCGATTTTGATCAAACGATGAATGCTGGCTCGAACACAGCATTGCAGTCGGCTGGCACCGCACTGAATCGCTCGCGAAGCATGAATCGTCAACGACTGGTGGCGCATTCGACCGCACTGGAGTCAATCACCGCCGACATGGATATACCCATGGAGGAGGACGAAGATGTGCCAGCTGGCGGTATACCAGCGCGCTCCGAAAATGATGAGCGTCTCATATTATACATAGGTATAATCGACATTTTACAATCATATCGCTTAGAGAAGAAACTCGAGCACACGTTCAAGAGCATCATCTACAATGGCGACACTGTATCGGTGTGTCGTCCATCTTTCTATGCGCAGCGTTTTCAGAATTTCATGAGCAAAACTGTATTTAAAAAGACGCCAACCTTTCCGCTGAAACATTCCCCGTCTAAGCGAAAGACTTCGACAACGCTACGCACACCACAACGAACGCCATCACAGAATTTAGCCTCGCACACACGTCCGCCTTTGTTGTCCGGCTCATCGACGCCGCCACCTGCTTTTGATGACATTTCCGAGGAGGACATTACCGCTACGTCATCCACAACGGGTGGCATCTATCGCAACTCTGCTTCGAGGGGTATACGCACTCAACTGGCGCCACAGCGATCCTACCTCAGTTCGAACCGCAGTGCAGTAAGCAGCGCCACGGACGACTATAGTGACGATGAAATAGCGTCCACCAGTGGTGCACGCTCACCAACGCGACGTGCATATTCACCGCGACTCTCCAGGTCCGATGTACAAGTTACGACAATAGGTTGTGATGAAGTTGCGCCAGTACAAGCACACGACACCGACAGCGGTGGCATTATGGTCAATAATAAGATGGGTGTATTGATGAGCAGCAGCGAGGAGATCAATGTCAATGGTACACAGCATGTGACGCAGAAGACAACTGTCGTTAAGGCAGTGCAATCGCAAACCTACACAACCACGTTGGTGTTGAATGATGTGAGATGAGATGCGCGGGTGGGGAGAAGCGCAATGGACAATGGCTCAGGTTAAGACGATTAATTTGGGAAAGAAGGCGAAAACATATTGTATAAACGAATGGGCTGTTGTGAGATATAATTCGAAGATAGCAAACAAAGCTCGATAAGTTTGGCATGAAAAGTGGTGAAACCAATGCCATTACATACATATAGACCAAGTGCGCTTAATACTATTTTATATACATATATGCCTGTATTTATTAGAATTAATGATAGCTTATAAAAAATTCACTTCTTGTAGAAACTAGTTGACTGTAGCGACTCCCACAATGTCAATTCTATGTGATGCGTTCACCTTTTTGCCAATTCATGCTATGTATGTGTCTTCTGATGCAAGCAAGTGGAAGGTGTGGATATTCGTATTATTAAAGTACAGCTGCAGCGGTGTTGCTGCTTCAATAAACGAAATTGTATTTTATATGTAGGCTATTCGATTGCTTTGAGTATTAATTTCCAATTTTGCTTTATTTACATTATTATAATGCCTGCAATGATTAAGCACTTATGGCTATCACTTTTATTATTTAAATTATTTCTGTTGAACGTCCTTAACTATTTGGCTACTGCAAACCGATTATGGTTATTATTATATTTTTTCCAGAAAAGAATTCTCGAAAATTACCGAAAAGTGCACACGAATTGTGTAAAATTGGCAGTGATACAGGTTTTTATTATTAGAAAATACATAAATAGAATACCAGGCGATGGGATGGTACGTTAATAATTAACTACTGGTATTATAAATGAACTAACGAATAAATCTAATTTATAGTAGTACAATTAAATATTTATAAATGTGTGCGAACATATAAACTTTACAGTTCATACACTCTTACACTGCAGATTGTTGCAACGCTAAAGCTCGGAACACTTTGACGACTGCAACTTCACGACGTAACGACAGCGACATCATTTTGTCGACAAATGTCGCCTTGAAGCTAGCTTCTTAAACATTTTGAAGACCTCAGCGACATAGCAAACCGCTGATTTTAAAGTTTGACATTTTGGTATATTTATTTCACAAATTGTGTATTTTTATTTAAATAAATAAGAAAAACATGAACAATCAAGAATATGTGATTAATTTTGCGACAATTTAATTTTGCAGCACTACATCTACTCATTGTCGTCGGCAAAATTAGAAATAGATTTAATTTGGCGACGTCGACAATTGCAGTCCTGCAGCCAAGATGTCGTGCTGTCGCCAAAATAATTGTGTCCGTAAGAACGTGTGTATTTAAAATTTGACAGATGCTGCTTGTCGCTTGCTGTCGTCAAAGTGTTCCGAGCTTGAGAGTCTACTATATAATTATACGTAGTATTAAAATTACAAATCGAAAAGGGAGCAATCAACACATATCGATATTTTTATGTACATACATGTATGCAATAAACTTTAATAAATGAGTGTAGATTTTTCAAAAAAAAGGTAATCTTCTCATGTTCACACATTCCTTATAGTTGATGTTAGTATGTATTGAATGCCAAGTTGAGTTATTGACTCGTTGGTTTTCCATAGCGAACTTTCAGCTGTTATTGTGCGCGGCAGTTTGCTTTCAGCAATTGTTTGCATTAATATTTTATTATTATTGCATTATACCGCATACAATTTTTGCCGTAAAATTTAAACAGTTTTTATTGGTGTATTTTCAGAAATAGCCTTATTGTGAAGCTGCTGGATTAAGGAGCGCTAGCGCTTAATAGTTATTGGGTTTTTAATTACATATGTATATGTATGTGTATATGTGTTTATAAGTATAAACTGATTTGAATTAAGGCAATATTAAGTGTTAACCCAATTGGCATTAGGCATTGAGATTAACTTTAGCTTAAGCTAAGATTTTACGTACTTTCCAAATGAGTGACGATGATTTTCAAAATTACTTCTAAAAGGCTTTTCGTAGAAAAACAATCGTAAGGCGGTTGGCGGTAATTCGAAATAAGCTCATTCATGGTGGTAATTAAAGCGGAAAAGCCTCACAAATTAATCTTAAGGACCTCAGTTCTATAAGTCTTTCTTCCTTTGCTCTTAGGACACTTGGAAGGATTGTTAGCACCTTCCTTGCTGACACAATCGACAGCCGACTACTGTAAGATGACCAACATGCATACCGAAAAGGTAAATCCACCTAGGGAGATCTCACTTCATAGTTTGGTCGCTTATATAGAGAAATCTCGGTCTGTGTCGTTGCTTTCCTGAATTTTGAAGTCGCATTCAACAACGTGCTTCCAGAGGCTATAACTGACACTGCGAGCTTTCTAAGGATGGATAATTCACCGGTGGAGTTTGTCGGTTGTTGTTGTCGTTGTAATAGCATACAGATTCCCCAAAGAGTTTTTGGGAATGTTGCTGGAGTGACAGTCCTTGGCCAGATATAAATCTGGGTCGTTGCGGTTACGTAGACCCGACTGTCGTGGGAACGGAAGTTTATCGGTCAGCTACTCTGGTATAGAGTAGTGAAAGCAAGGCTGGGAGCATGCGAAATGTCAAGGCTTGTGACGAGGGGTACCCCTAGCAAAGAACATTGATAACAAGAAGGGACAACTCGTTATAATTGTAGCGAAAGTGCGCAAGAGGGGCGTGCCTTCTCTTTTGCCCTGGGGCGTTTTTTGATTGGATGAAAAGAGAAGGCACGCCCCTGTTGCGCACTTTCGCCACAATTATAACGAGTTGTCTCTTCTTGTTATCAATGTTCTTTGCTAGGGGTACCCCTCGTCACAAGCCTCGACATTTCGCATGCTCCCAGCCTTGCTTTCACTACTCTATTCACTACTCTGTTCATTCTCCACTTCTGTGAAACCTAACCGACAACACGCTTCTGAGGGAACCGGATTGGAGTGGGGGAGGGTGGAAAAGTCGTTGTATGAGTCGATGACCTTGCAGTCGCGTTCAGGAGAAAGTTTTCACAAACGCTCGTATGTGAGCAAATGCGCCATCGCTTCAGGATGCATCGAGATGGTCCACCGGCTGTGGCAAAAGCGTCAGCTCAAGAAAAGTGGAGCTCGTCCCCTTTAGGAGAAGGTAGGAAGAAAAAACTCCCACTCCATCTGATAGTATTGACGTCTATACAGATGGCTCGAAACTCGACGGCAAGGTGGGCTACCAGACTACTGCTGGTTTCAGCTATCATGAAGGCTGTAGAGTAGCTTGGAACTAAAATCTAGGAAGAGACGGCTTCATTTTTAGTTATACCCAGGCAGCAATCAAAGCTCTGAGCTCTCCCACGTTTTACTCAAAAATTGCGCTGGACTGCCACAGCGGGAAACTGCATGGCAGATGAACTTATGAAGGAAGAAACTACCAGGTAGACGTGGCCTTAATGGGTCGGAAACGGTCACGAAGTGTGTATTCTCTGAGAATAGAGGGTATATCAAAGGTTGTTGAGCCTCTAATCGGGTACTGTCCAATAGCAAAACGCACAAAACAGCTTGGCGTGCCTTTACGAAGATGTTGCAGAAGCTATGAGAACAACGAATAGGAGGAAACAGTTCTTCAAGCAATCGGTGGCAATTAATCCCACCGTACCATTTGATAGAAGAAAATGACCACTCCTGGTGATGCAGGGGCAATTCCTCTTTGATTACATTCAACAATCATTAACTTGGTTGAAAAAAGCCGACTGAAAGCAAAAGTACGGTGTCAGCGAGATTTAAAAAAAAACGACGTATCAACAATTACGCTCAGAACTTGAATCTGGTTCTCTCAGGCTATCACAGCTCTGCCCCAAAAGTCATTATATAATGTCAATCGGTCACCTCCAATGACAACCACATGTTAAAGTTGCCAGTCATGTGCATACATAAAAACAGGTATGTTTTCTTTGTGACCGGTAGGTTGTATGCCAAGTACCGGTACTTTTGCTTGCAGGGAGTCTTAAATCACCTGTGTAGATGCTCCGACGGTGCAGAAGCAGGCTGCGGCACCTGGAATGACCGTTTTGGGGAGAGATTTGAAAACCCTACATATGTATGTGTCTTAGAGGCTTGAAATGATTGGATAGACCGTAATCTGAATGAATAGGGATAAACTGGAGGGCGCGAACGATCTCAATTGGAAAAAAGTTCCTCGACACATCTCTCAAAGATTAAAGTATTTATTTTGGTGTTTGCGTGGCTTGTTGTACTTTACTATGCAATGCATGTAAGTATTCATGCAACTGCCTACCAGTAGTGCCAGATTATTAAAAAAAAAATAAATTTCCGGAAAAACTGTATTTTCGACCAAACAACTGTTACTTTCAAAACGAAGAGGGCTTTTAAAAAATTAAGTGTTTGAATTTTTTTAAACAAAAATAAAAAACGATTCATTGAAAATAAAATAACATAACCCGTTTGAACTCTACATACCTTAATAAAAAAATAGGCTTAATAAAATGGAACATTTAAATTAGAGATGTACGATTATTCAATTAATCGAACAAGCTGATTAATCGAAATCTGATTAATTAATTAATCAAAGAATCATTTTGGGTTAATCAAAATCAGAATCTAATTAATTTTATTAATATTAATCAGAAACATAAATAACTGCTGGTATATTTTGTTTTTCTTTTGAATAGAAAAAATTTTCTAGACATACAATGCATATCGTCACCTTAATTCACAAAGGCCCCAACCGACAATTTTTTTATTTTACAGGAGAAGCAAAAAATCAGAATCTGATTAATCGCATTTTTTATTTAATCGATTAATTCCACATCCCTATCTTGAATCACATTTTGTGTTTATGAAATTCAGTTTAGCTTTTTTTCGTAAGTTGTTTTGTCAACTTTTTTGAGCATTTGATGCGATAACTCAAATTTTTTTAAGAAGTGTTTAGTTCGTTTTGTTTGTTAGTCTATTTTCGTTTTATTCAAATTCATTTGGAAAAATATCCTTTCCAAATTTGTTGTGGCGACTGGAATGAAATTTAAATTTATTTGTTCAAAACGGAAATTCGAAAGAAAACTCTCAATTTGTACCACGTTTGTCTTAAAAACTGTAATTTACAATTAAAACTCCGAATCTGGTCACATTGCTGCCTACCCACATTCATGCATTTGCATTTTATTTTTATTTTCCTCCCTTTTTGTAACTCCCTTAACAACGGCAATTTTTTGTTTTATGTTCACTTTGCATTAAAAATGGAAATTCAATAATAAGTAGCATTGTATTGGAATTGAAGGAAAAAGTTAAAAATATTAACCGAAGCTCATAAAGAGGTTGTATGTAGTAGCCGCAAATTGCCATCGCTGCATGGGCGCGAGCATGAGTGTGTGTTTGTTATTTCGAGGACTTATTACGTTACTCATACGTCCAGTATGCGCAGTTGGTTGAACGGCCGACCCAATCGCGTTTCAATAACAGCGCTTGCAGGCAATAATGTTGCTGTAAGTTTGTAACGCGTGAAATATGTATGCCATACTAGCGCATACATAATATGTAGATACATCTGCTCACGTAGTAAACATGTACTTTCATACATACATACATAAGTACATATGTAACTATTTACCTATTTTGCGGTGCATAATATGTGCTGATTGTTCCTCGAAATCAACACAATTAATAGGGTTTTCGACATTTACCGCCATCAACACTTGCATGCGTGTATGTACATATGTATGTATGTATATAGCATGCTGCTATGGTCGATTGAAATTACTCTTGTACGACTGGTTGCTGCCGCAATAATCATTAAGCATAATAGAGCGGTAAATATTAATTGAAAAGTGCCAGAGTAGAAAGCAATGAGAGTGGCCGCGTTGTTGCCGATATCAAGAGGAGGTGTTGGTGTAGTGTTGGTGGTGGTGTGGTTGTTGTTGCTTCGATAATATTAATGTTGCTGCCACTGCTACGTACTACAGCAACAACAAGACCACATACATGTGTACATACGCTTTCGGTTGGCCAGCTGCCCTTTACCAATAATTTCTGCACTTTTTGTTCGGTTTAATTCTTCTTCCATAATAAAATCCGTAATAATTTCAGGGCAAGGCATGTATTGGCATGTTATTACAGCTATCTATATATATTTTTCTTTCTTTGTAGTAAGCGCAGCTGCTGTTGCGTTGGTGGGTGCGCTACTACAAACACAACTGAGGTAATAGTCGATGAAGCCACAACCAAGTCGCGATACAAGTGCCAATAACAACTACATACTTACATATGTATGTACATAGAAGTGTTGCCGCGACATCATAAAAAAATGTATCGTAAAAAAAAAACAAAAAATGGATCAAATGTATCACAAACTTTTTTTTTTAAGTATCAAAGTATCAAGCTAGAAAAAACGTTAAAAAATGCTATTTGGTTTCATACCTTTGCTTCTTATCATTGTCAATAACCAAGAAATAATGTAATGCACATTCATACACATACATATGTATGTACAAGAAGAAAAATATCTTAGATATAGTGACAGAAACTTGAGACAAATATATGTATTTAAAACTATTAATTGTCGATTACTTACGTTGATTATTAAATTGTGTGATACACTCATTATTTATTTTGACTATGAATACGCCCCGTTATATTGTCAACAGTTTGTAATGAATAAGGCCAAAAGTCTATTTCTCTTTTATATTGAATCAATTTTAAAATTGCAACCGCAGAGCTATGTATGAGGCATGCAAAGTAAATTAAAAAAGAATGCAGTCGGCTCATTATACATAGTTCGTTTAAAGCATTTTTCTCTAAGCTTATTTGACCCCAAAATATTTATGGCCTTATTCATAAAAAATACAGTAGGTTTAAAAGGCTTTATAAAGTGACGTTTTCATACTATAGCTATAGTATATAAAGCTACTTTATTTTTTTATGAAAAAGGCCAATAGGCTATTAATATTTTCGATCAAATTTCAAAAGCAGTCACTGCATACATATGTATATATTTTCTCTTTGTAATGTATCAAAATTTGTACTACGCGGAAAATTTAAGTATCTCACGAAATGAGCGAAAAATAAAGTATCTTCCGAAAATTTGCCCAAACACGTATCACTTTTGAAGTAAATGGATCAAAACGGCAACACTGGTATATAGTATGTACACACTCGCCGACTTTTATTTATTATTTTTCAGCACGAAATATAACCGCGCATCCTGGTATGTCCCTTGTTGTGGTAGATACTTTCATGCACATTTACATCCATAGATACATACATACATACATACATACATCATTTCAGCGTCTGCGCCTATGGATTTTGACTACATTTTTTAACACAATCCATAAGAGTGTTGAAATCTTAATTAATCTTCCAGTGTGCGCCGCATTATTGTTCAATAAAATGGCCCATTGACTTTATTGCTACGATGGGATTGCGTGTGCGATTTGCGGGGTATTGAAATAAATTTAACATCTTTCTTTTACAGAAAAAGTTATATTACCCTCCAAATTAATTAATGCAAATTATAGCCAGAAATACCGATTATAAGTTCTTATGTCTCGCAACAGTCTCGCCAATTACTTGGATTATCGCTGCTGCGACAGTCGCAGTGGCCGAGTGAGCAAAGCACTGGCGTGCCATTTGAGTGATCTGAGTTCGAGTCCTCGGCCATCCTGATTTTGTTTCCCTTTTTAATTCATTTGATTAAATATAAATCTTTAGTTATTATTACTTTTATTAAACTTAATTAAAAAAAAACATTATTGGTAAAAGACAAACGGAATAACGTTAAGATCCACACGTTAGCAGATCTTTCAATTAGCTCCTCGAAAGAGATAGTTGCCAGAGTTGACAATTGTCCTACGAAAGAATTTTGTCTATTGCAAGTCTGTGGTCAGTTGAATGGCAGTCCCCAGTATTGCCATGTTATTTCTTTTATTTATTGTTCTCTTAGTTTTGAGATTGCATTGCTTAAATATGAAAAATATGAGTAATTATTTTTTTAATTTAATCTCGTCTATAGCAACTTCGGCCGCTGTGGTGTAGTGGTAAGCAGTGCGCGCTTCCACTCCGCAACGCCTGGGTTCAAACCCTGGTCAAAGTAACATCGCAAAAAAATAGAAAAAAGTTTTTTCTTAACAGCGGTTGTCCCTCGGCAGGCAATGGCAAACCTCCGAGTGTATTTCTGCCATGAAAAACAGCTTCTCATAAAAATACAATCGCCGTTCGGAGTCGGCGTAAAACTGTAGGTCCCTCCGCTTTGTGTGACAACATTAAGGCGCACGCCACAAATCGGAGGAGAAGCTCGGCCAAACACTAACATATGTGTAAGCGCCAATCTATTATTATTATAGCAACTTATTTTATTTGCTTTTTTTTAATCTCGTTTTTTATTTAATTTAGTGCTTTAGTTTTAAGATTTTATTACTTTAGAAAGAAATTAATTTAGTTTAAATTAAATTTTTAGGAACCTATTTTATTTCTTTCTTTTTTAATATAATTTTTGTTTTCTTTATTAAATAAATTTTTTTTCCTTTTTTGATATATATTTTTTTTTATTATTAGTTTAATGTGGTTTAAAAATGAAGACATTTCAAAAGTATTTTACTTGATTATTAATTTGAAATAAATTTTTTAACAGGTGGCAGCCTTTTTCAAAGAACTAAAACCTTATTGCACAGGCGCTGTCACGTAAACAATCCTAATAACTCATCCGCACCTTTTTATTGTGCCTTAACTCCATAGCTTGCAGCTTAACATAGGAAATATAAGTATGAAACTGAAATCAATCATTATTACTTATGTATGAATTTGATGTTAAAATATATGAAAAATGTTTTTTGAGATCTGATAAAAGTGTACTCATTTAATTGCTTATACATAAGAAATGATGGTCAAATGCCACAGGCTGTATTACTTGTCGGTTAATGTAATTTTATAAAAAACAAAAAAAAATGCAAACTTGAAAGTCATTGCTTCGTCATCTTTATGTCTCACTAATTTTTTTTATAAAATGTCAAATTAGCTCGTTATAACTCTAAGTTGGCCACATTTATATATACATATATGTATATGTATTAACCTGCGTTGGTACATTGATTCTGATGTTGCTGACTGCAGCTTGCGAAAATATGTGATATGTGTTTAGTACTTATTTATTTCTTCGATTTCTCTTCGTTGCACAATGAATGGTTATACATATTTGAAGAAAAAATATTTATATTCTTATATAGCTTGTAAACAATTTTGAGTGCATATATGCACTCGTAAATACATTCATTCATACATACATATGTAGCTGTTTAACTTATGATATGTGCAGCACTAAAAAATAACGATATGCTATGTTTGTTTGATATGTACTCTTAAAAATACTTATGTATGTATGTGTGTATTAGCATGAATTGCATTTATTTGTGTTGCAATAAGTATGCCAACAATTTCATTTGTAGGTATGATGAAATAAAAGTAAACCAGCAATTTTCTGCTCAAAACGAGTGAATAATACAATATATATGTACATATTTATTGAATTAATGTGATTGGCAATAATACAAATATGCACACATACATACCTACATATGTATGTATGTACTTACAAGCTTAAGCTTAAAATAAAAATTGTGAGTGCTGCTCCAGATGCATATGGAGGGCTTGTATTCAATACCATCTATCTGCAATTTTCACAAAATCTACTTGGTGGTGTTAAAACCCATCTGGGACTTACTTACCTGTCATCACTGATGTTCATTCTGACTTTACAATTTAATAGTAATAGTAAATTCTTCTGTCAAGCGCTATACAAGGTCAGCATTAATATCACCGATGATAGTTAAGACTTGGGTGAATTTTTATATCGGAATCTAATTTTTGTGAAAAGTGCAGATAGGTGGTATTGAAAAGCTTTGATTTGGTTTACCAGAAATTTTTATGTTTTGTTTTATGTTGAATTGCTGGGTTTTTAAAAATGTTATTTTAAATAAATTCTTAATTTTTATGGATATGTGTGCTTTGGGTACCATATAAAATGTGCAGCATAGTTCAAGGAGCTCAAACGATGAATCGATGAATTGAGAATGTTAAGCAATAAGAGAATTTGTTGGTGTTTACTATTTCTTCCGAGAGGGTGAGTAAATTATTTACTTCTGAACAAATTTCCGTCATCCTTTGACAAATCTGTATTGGAGATAAACCCTATTTTGGTGTTGCTCGTGCGAAATGATACTGAAGATGGCAGAAACGCCTATGAGAAGCGCAAATGAAAAATGATGTTTTTTTAAGCAGGAGGAAAATGGGAAGAATTCAGTCACATTTTAAGAAGAAGCGAAGTATTTTCTTTAATTATTTCATTGAAACCAGTTTATCTACATCGAATATAACCTGTGGTTGTTATTAAAAATAAATAAATGTATGTACATATATACCAAAGTTGCGTACGCCAGACCGCTTATAACTTGAGACTGGATGGCCACTTTGCGGTATCTTTATGCACTGGCCGAGGGTGCTAGTCTCTATACTACCATCCCCGAGTGTGGGACTCCCACCGAAGCATGTTGGGCTACCCACCGAAAACTCAAACTCCCACCGCCCGCGCAATAATCTCGCGTCTGGCACCGCAATTCTGCATGACTTCAGATGCAGGAGCGCGCTACTAGAGTCTCCGACTTCTCGTTTGCAGCGGAGTACGAATTTCACGTGTCTCGCAACTGCTTTACACTTGTCTGCCCTGGAGGTCATTACCCCAATTATCTTTCTAACCAACATATCCGCATCTTTCTTCCAACATTCTGCGCGAAGTCAAGAAGTGGTCGCAAGGCAAGAATGTATGGTGTACGTTATTTTCGACGTTTCCACTGTAGTGCGAGAACGGTTTGTCTACTCTGCGGTGAGGGATTGCATCAATGTGAGTACCATTTACGGTTGATGGATATGAAGAAATTATTTGTTTGTGGAAAAATTATACAAGTTTGATAAAAAAGACACCGAATAAAAACATTTGGCGCTTACGTTTCTTTCGCGGTTATGACTCGATTGCTTCTAATATTGTAACGTGACTTCTTTGATGTTGCACTTTTCGGCAAATTTTTCAGTGCAAATTTAAACTTAGATCACGTAAACTGCTTTTTTGCTTGACCAGCTCGAGCAATTAGTCTAAGTTTAAATCACAGCCTGGCATTGGAAAACTGGTCCTTAGTGTGCGGGAGTCATTATGGCGCCGATTAGAATATCAAACATTGGCTAATACAGTCACGATTAACTTTTCGTGCTGGTCGAACTCAGGAAGAATGAAAATAATTTAAGGAAATTCCGCCTCTTTAGCCTTTCTGTATGGCAACGATTCTCACCCATTTTGGCTTGTTGTCGCCAGCGAATGAAGAACAAATTTTTTTTTCTTAAAATTTAATAAGTAAAAATTTCACTACTAAAAATTTAAAAATGTTCTTAAAACTTGCAAAAGAAATTTGGAAAAGAAATATAACTGTTTTGGATTTTAGGAGTAGGGTGGGAGTGTCATTGGTAAAATTAGAGCGAGAGAAAATTTTTCTTACAAAACCTTTCATCATTGAATCATGCATANTTTTTTTTCTTAAAATTTAATAAGTAAAAATTTCACTACTAAAAATTTAAAAATGTTCTTAAAACTTGCAAAAGAAATTTGGAAAAGAAATATAACTGTTTTGGATTTTAGGAGTAGGGTGGGAGTGTCATTGGTAAAATTAGAGCGAGAGAAAATTTTTCTTACACGACCTTTCATTATTGAATCATGCATAGATATATGAATACTCGCCTCTTACAAAAGATTTAAAGTCCTCGTTTTTATTTTAAATTTATTGACGTTTTTACGCGCTTTTTACGTAACTTAATTATTTTCATAAATTTTGCTCGGCTTAATCTACAGTTTTGCAAGCAAAAACAAAAAATTGATGAACAAAGTTACAGACATAAAAACCAATAAAAATTAATGTCACATAAATGTCAAAGCTGATGTGAAATTACAAAAAAAAGGACAATAAAAAAATTGGGAAAATCGATAGAGATGCAATAATACAGAAATGTAACTTTTCACAGGCCTCTGACTCTGACGCATATGTTTATTTTCACAAAACAATTTACCTTGCTGTCGTAACATGTGCCTCTATGGGTTAATAAATTAAGAAGAAGAAGAAAAAAATACAACTAAAAAAGTTGTTTGCACAGTTGTTTACCTATTGAAATTAAATGTTAAAAAAAAAAATTGATATGGCTACCACGAGCAAACATTACAGTTTTTGCCATCAAGCGATCGTTTGTTGGTATTTGTTTTTTTGGCAATATTTTCTACCTCGACTGTCAATTAAATGCCAATGGATGTTGATATTTCGAGATTTACATATATGAATCTATATATAAAAATGCTGGATAGAGTGTACATAAATATGTACAAACATAAAGATGCATAAGGAAAAAAACCAATACAAAATTGCAAAGAACATATGTACATATATACAGTGGCGAAAATATAAATAGCGAAGTGACATTTTAGTATTCTTTGGCTATTTTCTCTGTACAAAAATTAGAAAAATTCGACGAAGTATCATCAAAATTTTAAGGTTTTAACCTAGATTTCTTAGAAACATTTTGCCGTTGATTTTTGGGAATTTTTTATGCGGAAGGTATTCCGCATTTTTTTTCATACAAATAAATTGACGAGCTCTCTTTGAGAAGCTGTTTTTCATGACAGAAATACACCTGTAAGTTTGCCATTGCCTGCCGAGGGGCGACCGCTATTAGAGAAAATATTTTCTGTTTTTTTTTGTTTTTTTGTTGTTGGGTTGAACTGGGCTTGAACCCAGGCCTTGCGAAATGGTAGCGCGTACTGCTAACCACCACACCACAGCGGCCGCCATGGCAACTTAAAAAAAAGGTAGAGCAATTTTTCATTACATACGAATTTTTGATTGCTGAATTTGAAAACAACTTTTAATATTGAAAATAACTTTACCGAAAATGGCCCGTGAACTGCCGAATTGGAGTAAAATTGTCCGCGGCCCTAAGCTACTTTTGTACAAATTTAAAGTTCAAAAAGTCAATGACCTTAATGCTCATATGTATCTTATAGTAAGTATTTACAATAGCGTGGTCCAAAAAAAAAATGTTTCCCTCTTTTTTATTTTGAAATCAAAAAATATTTAGAGGTCGCTCAAAGCGCCCAAACTTTTCCATGTATGGGGAAAATGGGCGTACCAATAAAAAGTCGATAGTAAAAAAAAATGTTTAAATAAATAAATGGGTATTATTATAGAAAGTCTTCTGAAGAGAACCAGACTTTTCCGATCGAAAAATATTGATTCCATACCATTTCTATGAAAAGNAGAAAGTCTTCTGAAGAGAACCAGACTTTTCCGATCGAAAAATATTGATTTTCAAGGATTCCATACCATTTCTACGAAAAGTTGAGCGCTTTGAGCGACCTCTAAATATTTTTTGATTTCAAAATAAAACAATGGGGGTGTACTTTTTTCGATATAGAACAATCCTAGGGGATGAGAGCATTACAATTCCGACTTTACTATTCTTGGACCACCCTAATATACAAACGTGTGTACACAGCTGGTGAAATTGCATGCTCATCCCTATTTCTACACACACAAACATACCCGTATTTATGTATGTAAGTATGTATTAAGGACAANCTATGAAAAGTTGAGCGCTTTGAGCGACCTCTAAATATTTTTTGACTTCAAAATAAAAAATAGAGGTGTACTTTTTTCGATATAGAACAATCCTAGGGGACGAGAGCATTACAATTCCGACTTTACTATTTTTGGACCACCCTAATATACAAACGTGTGTACACAGCTGGTGAAATTGCATTCTCATCCCTATTTCTACACACACAAACATACCCGTATTTATGTATTTAAGTATGTATTAAGAACAAGTTTTTTAGCCCTGCAGGTGCCCCCCTCCAACACGCACGCGTTTGTATGCTTGCACTGTAATTTGATTGTTATTTGAGTTTTTTCTTTGAAGTTTGCCAATCACACGTAACGTTCAACTTACAGGCAAAACACATGCCGATTTGTTTATGTGTATACCGCATAAAAATAAATAAATACGATATACGAACATAGCTATGAACATATGTATGCATATATTCACAGTTTCGCATACATATGTTTTTATACATTCTTTCGAATCGTTACTCGTTGTTATAAAACAATATTGCCAATGTTTTTTTCAATAACGTTTAACTGCTGTAGAATTGCGTTCTCTGAAAAAAATTTCGCAAAAAAAAAATTAGGATACTACGCGTTGAAATGCAAAAAAAATGGTGTCGCGTTGATTGTGTCCTGTTGCAGTGTTGCTTTTATCACATGTCAATGCTTTTCGGCGGATACCTAATTGCGACATACGGTGTGGAAATTTTACTTTTTTACATACATAAGTAAGTGTTTTTGCTAAGAGCAAAATATATATACATACATACATATGTATCCTATGTTCATGCATACAAATAGATATACTTATTAACCGACTTCCAAAAAAGGAGGAGGTTATCAGTTCGTCGGAATCTTTTTAACATAACCGCGTAACTTTGAACCACGTCAACCGATTTCGATAATTCTTTTTGCATCGGAAAGGTAGTGTCTCAGAGGTCCCATACTAATCTGGTTGAGATCCGATCAGTGGGTCATGAGATATATATATATATATTATTTTTTATATGGGAGTTGAAGTCGGTTTTTTTTTTTGCTAAAAATTACTTGTTTATAAAAGGACTTTGAAATTATTGGTGTCAAATAAAAGCCGAATAGGTATTGAAAGTGTTATTCTAAATTTTAGTCCTTGAATATATGTATGTAGGTAGGTACTTGAAAATTTGCAATACTTATTTTAGATAAAAATTTATATTAAAGACTAATACGATTAAATCCTCGAATTTCGTCCTCCTACCTTTATTAACTTAAAAAAAAAAAATAAAAATTATTAAAAGGCCATTTTCAATCTTCATTCGTCCTTGTGAATGAATTTTGTTTTTAATTTTGCAGAATTTTCTCTTTCAGTTGGTACTTACATTTTATATTACACTGAATTGTTAAAAAAACTTTTTAATTTGCTGCTATGTATCTATGAAATTTCAAAGTCTTTAAAAATCTTGACGTTAGGAATAACACAGTTTTACTACACACATATACATACATATGCATACGTATTTGGCCCTACCCCTTAAAAAACTTTCTCAGTGCTCAGAATTTATGAGTCTAAAATGAGTCTTTCTTTCGTCATAAATATGATTCTTAGACCAGTCAACCGGACTGACTCATTTCGGACTCTTTTGATGTCATAAATTCTGAGTTGAACGAAAGTAACAAAGTTCACGTAGAAGTAAAAGGTAGTAGTCATAATTATAAAGAACTAGCGGTACCCCGGTGTGCTTCTCTACACCAAATACGGAAAAATGAATGAAAAATCCTGGAATTTTTCTATATGAAAATTTATCATCTGTTTTATTTCAAAATTTTTGATTCTTTATTTTAAATCTTAATCCAACACATTTGGATATACAACATTTTTATTTGTTTTCCATCTTCGGTATGAATAAATAAACTATTTGGAATGCCAACTCTTGAACAGGCCACGTATAGCTACCAATTTCAATAATCTACCACAAGTATTTCAAGAGATATACCAGATGAACATTTATGTTAGTATGGGTGGTGCCACGCCCCCTTTTCCGAATTCGGGGAAACTTAACACAAACCATCTGCATAATAGCCCGACTATGCCGTATAAATGTGGTTGAAACCTTGCACTTATTTTTTGTGTATAAGATGTGAGGTGCCACGCCCTCTTTTCCAATACCGCCCATTTTTCTCCATGAGTATGGAATTATTTGATGTACCTCTATACCAATTTTCAGTACTCTACCACAAATATTTTAAGAGATATACAACATAAAAATGTTAGTTACTATGGGAGGTGCCACACCCCCCTTTTACGAATTCAGGCAAACCATTCTGCCATAAACCATCTGCATGATAGATCCAATATGCCACATAAATTTGGTTGAATTCGGTGAAGCCGTTCTCAAGTTATGAGCTCACACCAAAAACGTGCACTTATTTTTATATATAAGAATAATGGTTTTTAAAATTTCAGACTCTAAGAAGGGAAATATGATCTTTTGTGACTCTTTTCTGAGCTCATAATGAGGGTTACAAGTCAGAATTTCGACACTTTTCTGACTCTAAATTGAGTCCAAATGTTTATAGGGTAGTTTCATCAGTAGGTGTATTGCAGGGACCGAGAACAAAAGCATTGATCGAAACTAAATGTCGTTCTTGTAGTTTTTTCTTCCCAAGAACGTTTAAAAACCCAAACCGAATTGAGAACAAAACCTTGGGGAATGTTTTGAAAATAACGAAAATGAGAACAAAACTTCCGACAACGTTCTTAACGGGAACTATATAAGAACAAAACCTTGTGGAACGTTTTTAAAGAGAACAAAATGCGAACGGTAATTTGGGGAGCGATTCTTAGAGAACAAAATGGGAACACAAGTGTCCGGAGCGTTCTCGAAAAGTTCAAAATGGGAACAAAAGCCTAAGGGACTTTCTCCCGAAGAACCATTTGCGAACTAAAGTCTCAGGAACTTTCTGACAGAGAACGAAATGGAAAAATCACAAAGAGAATGTGAATGTAACATAGACATTCGCAACCAACTTGATTGTTAATCTTGGTTGAATGAATACACTTTTGCTCATTCAGTACTACACTAAAAATATTTGCTTTGACACTAGACGAAAATCTTTATAGTGGAAAATAGTCGTTTGGCTTCTTCTTGTCTACTACTGCTACAAGTTGGTAAAGCCTGAAAGCAGGCCATGAATTTTAAAGACAATTGCATGTTTTTTAAGAAAATTTGCGGCCAACTTTATATAATAAACAAAATTTTTATTTCTACAAAACCATATTTATATTTTTATTTGCGTTATTGTGTGTTATCATGCGTATTCGTATCAAAGATGCTTCTTATTTATATATAAAAATAGTGAGTAGAAATTTTTCGTTTAAATGTTCTAAAAATGACAAAATTTTGTAAATTTCCAATATACATACATATGTACTGACATATATACAAACATACATACGTACATAGCTGTCATCATAAATATTTACCTTACCTAAAAAAGACAACACCTTAGGCAAACTTATGAAATATGAAATATTAATATGTACAAAATTTAGGTAAACAAATAGACAAATCCAAGCAAATAGTTAAACGAATGTGTACACTTAAAATGGCCGTAATTAAACTTTGCAAATCTTTTAGGTATAAATTCTGCCTCAAGAGTGTACATATGTATCTACGTAGGTTACGTACATATATAGGTTGTGCCCTAAGTTGCATGGTGATTACTTAGAGGCAAGCTGCTCACATTAATTATGAAAATTTCTTGTTTAACTGGCCCAAATTACAAGTAAGTATGTGCGAGTACATGGCACAATTTGTGTGTTAAGCCGCATTATGTTTAATCAAATATTAAACAAACAATCGAGCAACAACTAAGTTTATAATTTGCATATATGTATGTGCATGTACATGCATGCATTGAATGCATATACTATGTTTGTATGTAGCTATAGAGCCGCACTACACTTTTGGTTAAAGTCTACCAACTTTAAAGCAAATTTGTCTGCAATGTGATAAAGCTTTATATTCAAATTGAAAATTAAATTAATTTCCTCAAACATGCATGGACATACGTACATACATATGTACACAAAACTGCATGCTTTCAATTTCACTACTTTATTTGTAGAAATGTGCGTACATATACTTTTAAGGCAATTGANGAGCAACAACTAAGTTTATAATTTGCATATATGTATGTGCATGTACATGCATGCATTGAATGCATATACTATGTTTGTATGTAGCTATAGAGCCGTACTACACTTTTGGTTAAAGTCTACCAACTTTAAAGCAAATTTGTCTGCAATGTGATAAAGCATTATATTCAAATTGAAAATTAAATTAATTTCCTCAAACATGCATGGACATACGTACATACATATGTACACAAAACTGCATGCTTTCAATTTCACTACTTTATTTGTAGAAATGTGCGTACATATACTTTTAAGGCAATTGAAATATTTTATGAGCGGCTATTAAATGTTTTCGAGTGCCTGGCATTAATTTGATTTGTTAAAGCCAAAGTAATTTTATTTATTTTAAATATGTATGTATGTATGTGAAGTCGGTAGGCTGTCAATGCCACTATACCCATAATAGTTGCTTATACGAGGGCTAAACAATGGCTGTTCAAGAAAAATAACGACCGTCTTTGGTCAAGTCATACGCTTTTACTAATTACGATGGCCTATTAATAGGAGTAGTAACTTAACAATGTATATCTATCTATAAGTGTCCTAATTACCAAATAATGACGAACATACATACATATAGGAAAACAATCGACATACGAGATTGGCTAAATAAGTGCTTTCCTTTTGGGTTGAAGTATTATTTTTTCAACTCAAAATCGTTCCCTTAATCTCTTGTCTTTCGTTTACAAAAATTTAAGTCTTATCGGATTTTTTCGAAACTTATTACTCGGGGTTTTTTGTTCTAATTACATTTTACATGTTTTTGTTTTATTTTTATCCAGATTTTTATGTTTATTTCTTATTTTTTATTATTTGTTATTTATTTATTAAGTTTTGTCTTTTATTTATTTATTTTTTTTTTAGCTTTGCTGGCCCCTGTATTTGTTAATTTTTCGTAAAGTACTTATGTGTTTTTATAGAACGTTCCTCGTATAGTCGCTTACATATACACATGCAAATCGATATACATAAATACATACATACATATATACACACACAAATACTGATAGCAACTTTTCAGCTTTTCACTGCTTATATTTCCGACTACTTTGCCACATTGAATTTGTTGAATATTATTTGCTTACGCCGACATTTATTAAATTCATTGAGTGCCTAACGATTTTGTGGTAATATTAATACTTGATAACAACAATTGTGAT
>NW_016157919.1:34982-53524 GCF_001687245.7 Rhagoletis zephyria
AGCCTTTTTCTCTTTTAGTTTCATTTAATTTTTAGAAATTTAATTTATGTATTTTTCCATTCTTAATCTACTTTTCTTTGAATTTTTAGATGTTATTGTTTTAAAAAGAGCACTTGTTTTTGATCTCATTTAATTTTCTTCCTTTTTAGTTAAATTTTAAGATTTTATTGTTTAAAAAAGAAAACTATTTTTTAACTTATTTTATTTATTTATTCTCTTTTAATTCAATTCCATTTTATTTTGTTAATTTCATTTCTTTTGATTTTCATATTGTTTTGTTTTAAAAAGAAACATAGAGCATAGAAACCATTAGATTTTTAGGATCCAAAATAATTTTTGCCTGTTCTAAATTGACTTTTTTAAATTTTATGTTTTAATTTAAAAATAAAAACTTTTGTTATCTTATTTAATTTCCAAGTACTACTTTTTTCTATTTTGATTTAGTTTTTTTATTTTTCTAATTTAATTTTTAGATTTTATTGTTTGAAAAAAAGAAAACATATTTTTTTTTTAAATCTCATTTACTTTATTTAATGATTTTTATTTGCTTTTGTTGCATTTTAGTTTTATTTTAGTTTCTTTTATATTTTATATATTTTTCGTGTTGAAGTAAATTTTCTAATTTTCATGAAAGGTTTGTACTTGTTTTATTTTAAGATACTAAAAATATTTGCAATTGAAGGCAAATACCTTCCAGCAAAAAGCTGAAGCAAAATATTGTTGTAATTTGCTGCAAAAAATTCAGAAAATCGTTCTTCTCTTTATGATTACAATATTCATAGAAACAGTTATTTGTGCCTCCTGTCAAGGGAAGAAATACCTTTAATTACATTATTGTATGTTATGAATTTTAGAATGTTAGAATTTAATATCGAATAAAATATTTGATATTGGCCAATTAGTATTTCGCTGGTCCTTTAACCACGCCTGCATGTGCGTACTCCATCAACCCATCATTAGAAGTCCAACCACTCATTTGACCCATTTAAGTTTCATGTACATAAATGGCAGCAATCACCGTTTGTCGTCCATATTAAAATAATGTTTACAAAGTATATCGCACACTAGAAGACCCGCCGCAGTTCAATTTGTGCGCGCGTCCTTTTCGTTTCGCTCCCCTCATCATCCAGCCAAGAGACGCGTTGGATAATGGGGAAACCAATAAAATTCCAATGTTTACCATAATACGACCAATAACTTCAATTGGCACAGCTGGTGGTAGTCCAACTGTTGCTATGTATAGCTGCAACACTTCAAATGGAATCAAAGTTGAGTGAGTGCCTTGTGAAGTGTCGGCAAAACTGTTGCAATACGAAAAATGGAAAAGTAGGCGCCCGACTTGTGCAATACTATTTATGTATGTACATATGTATGCACCAAACAAGTACTTATGTACTTGAAGTCGTTCAGGTGGAATTATGGTACATATTTNACCTTTAATTACATTATTGTATGTTATGAATTTTAGAATGTTAGAATTTAATATCGAATAAAATATTTGATATTGGCCAATTAGTATTTCCTTAGTTCTCTAACCACGCTTGCATGTGCGTACTCCATCAACCCATCATTAGAAGTCCAACCACTCATTTGACCCATTTAAGTTTCATGTACATAAATGGCAGCAATCACCGTTTGTCGTCCATATTAAAATAATGTTTACAAAGTATATCGCACACTAGAAGACCCGCCGCAGTTCAATTTGTGCGCGCGTCCTTTTCGTTTCGCTCCCCTCATCATCCAGCCAAGAGACGCGTTGGATAATGGGGAAACCAATAAAATTCCAATGTTTACCATAATACGACCAATAACTTCAATTGGCACAGCTGGTGGTAGTCCAACTGTTGCTATGTATAGCTGCAACACTTCAAATGGAATCAAAGTTGAGTGAGTGCCTTGTGAAGTGTCGGCAAAACTGTTGCAATACGAAAAATGGAAAAGTAGGCGCCCGACTTGTGCAATACTATTTATGTATGTACATATGTATGCACCAAACAAGTACTTATGTACTTGAAGTCGTTCAGGTGGAATTATGGTACATATTTGTAAATGCACTCAGCACTCCACTACGCCTGCATATGAATTCCTATATGTATGTTTGTACATCAGTACTTTTGTACTTTTTAATTAAATTTATGTACACATGTACATATGAGAAAAAGATGAGGAATGATCAAAAACTAACAAAAATAAAGTTTTTGTCAAACTTAAATCAACCGAAAAAAATATAAAAGCCATTTTGATCGCTCCACCCAGTACAAATTAATTTTTTTCTTCGAGTTTTTGAAACGACAGCTGAGATAGTGCGTTATTGAACCGACTTTTTACCAAATGAGCTGATCTTCGACTAAGGGGACTGGAATTATGGAAAGGGCGACATTTTGGACTACTATTTCAATAATCAATGTATTTGCAGGCTTGCAGAATGATATTAAAAACAGATAGACAGTTTTTAAAAATTAAAAAAAGAAATTTAATTCGTAATTAACTCATTTTACTTAACTTCGGTGTAAAAAAAAAATTCATAACTCAAATTATTGTAGAGAGCACCCCATAATACTATACTTAAATATTGCGCAATACTCAGAGCTGCAATTGCTATTGTTTACAATTTTTTTTTGAGATGGCATATTTTCAAAAAGTAATTATTTTTATCAAAAAATTTTTATGTGAAAAATTTTTCCTATAATATTTTTTGATATTTTTTTTCATAGAGAATTTTTGATGTGTGTATGTGTAATTTTTTATTTTTTTATTTTTTCTTCGTCCCGTTCTCGAGATATTTGGAAAACTATTAAATCGATTTGTGTTTGTGCTGTAAAGTTTTTAGAAATGTATTAACCAAGCTCAAGTTTNTTATCAGGGAGCTCACCCCCCCACCTACCTTCCCCTAAAGTTTGGCACGTTACTTATGGGACACCCTGTATATTTATTAGAAGTTGCAAGAATTTACAGAATTTTACCAGAAAACATTCCCATACGCGGTTCTTTGGCAAAGTAGGGCAAAAATGGGAGAGTAAAATCGGTCCTCTCTTTGTCGGAAGTTGCAAGATTTTACCCAAAGAATTTTTGCTGGAAAAATTTGGTAAACTGTCTAACCATCAGCGGTTTAAATGATTTCAAATTTGAATAAGCAAAAACAAAAGTGCATCTGCATTTTGACCTAATTAAATATATGCTTGCGAAGAAATATCAAGTTTTGTAAGTATTTTTGTTAATTTGCTGGAGTATTTGAGCAAAATTTGGAAGATCGCCAGATGATGAAAAAACTGCAAACTGTAAACCAAAAATAGCGTCCACTGCGTATTTGACGGTTTTACCAGTTTTTACCCGAAAAGCGTTCCTGTACTTTTTGGTTTTTCTCTCTTTCTCCGAGAGAAATTTTGCTTTTTGACAGTTTTACAGGTTTTATCCAGAAAATTTGAGGAACGAAACTTATTTTTATTCAACAACCCTAAAAATTTGAAAAAAATCAAGCACATGAACCCCGTCCATTTTGGTATGGAACGCCCCATATACATATAAGCCAATACCCTGGTCACTTTCTTACTGAGATATTAAAAAATTAATAAGAACGATATAAAAATGTATTGCGAATGGGGTTTTGCATCGTATAATGTATAACTATAATAAGATTTAAACGGTATTCCATTTCAAAATTTTTGAATTGTTTCTAAATGAGCTCTCAGCGGCTCAGAGGGAAAAATTCTATTAAGGTTATCTCGAAAACTGGAACCAATCTGGCAAAACGGGGTACGCCATTGAATTTAGAGGGCCTCAATTAATTATGTTCAACTATCAAAACCTTTAAACAAAAATAAAGTTGGAAATTTAAGCACAGTATAGTTTAAGTACTTAATAATTTTAATTTCTAATAAAATTTTTTATAATTATTAATTAAAAATTCTTTTATTTTCTTTGCTGACTTACAGTATTCTACCAAAAAAAAAAATACCAAATCAAAATATGGCTTTTCAACGCAGTTATAGCAAAGTGTGGTGGGGCTCCGACAACCAGCAACTACCCTCATCTTTATCAATATCCTCAGCGGCTGGCGGTGCTACATCCTTAACAAACAGTACTAGCTTTACAAGTGGCGGCTTCTACTACGGTTCACAGTTTTCCCAGAAGACACAGCAGCAATTGAATGCGCAGCGTTTCCAATACAATAACCACAGTGGCGGCTACCATTCGCTCGATTCGGGCAGCATTCGCTCGTATGTGGGGAATTTATCGCGCATACAGGAAGTCGACGATGAGCACAACAGCTCCAAGTTATCGTGGGGCAAACGTGATAGCCCCGGTAGTCTGCGCAGTCAGGTGAGTCAAATCACATTGTTATGTGCGGAATGATAACAAATCCAGTATTGTCTTGCCATTCAGTGCACAAATTTCTTGCTCAAAATTATGCAGATACATTGTTACTAAACACTGCTCACTTTATACCTTTCATTCACTTCGCAGGACTCTGGTTTCTCTGACAATGATGAATCGCATAGTGGTCGCAGCCTTGGTGGTCGTTCATCCAAACCTGCCTCGCCCAGCTCAAAGTCCACCGGCAGTGTAGTCGGTTCACCGAATTCCGTACGTTCGCTGACAGTGGAGACACCACCCACAGTTATTCGACGAGTTGGAAAGTCAGAATTCTATTCACCGTTGGTGAACGTATCCCGTCGCATATCATTTTCCGGTTCACCTGCCACAGCCGCAACACTGGATGCCGCCATTTCTGGCAGCGGTTTAAAAGCTGCAACGCAAGTTTCACCGAAACAGTTGACTGCCGCTGAATCGTTGATGAATGAGGCCGTGAGTGCTGCGAAGAAATTAAATTTTGATGATGCAAATACGTGTGGCGGACAAGCAGTTGCCGCCCCACAACAGGCGCAGCAGCAGCAGCCGAAACGTCGACGTCGCATTAGTCGCCAGTCAACAAAGCCATTGTCGCCCACAAAACGGCGCACTCTTCTGGAAGAGACTGACATTAGTGACCAAGAAGGCGGTGCTGGCAGTGATGTAACAAGCAATTCGTTTGATGAGCTTGACCGATCAGCAGAGCGTAATCGTTCACGTACTCGTTTGCACATTGTGCCAGCCTACAACAATGAAACGGTCTATTTAGGTGTGTCTTGTACATCTCCCACTACCAAGCCGTACAACAATGAAACTATGATATTGGGTGCCGGTGGTGAAATCACCAGTGCTTCCTATGAGAACACCAACAACAACACACTCAAATTAGATGAACTCGATAAGACAATGTCGCCGCTGAAAGTAGATGAGCAGCGTTACTTGGCTAGTACGAGTACGCCAAAAGCGTCACCAAGCGAACATGCGCGTTCGTGGATCCAAATGTCTCTCCGCCAGGTGGCACGGGAGTACACAACTCCGCTGCTGAACGGTCGTATGTGTGACCTGCAACGTTGGCTTTATGATTTGCGTTATTCATACGAGCAGGAAGTAATGTCAACGCTACAAACCAAGTCTATTGCACAGGAAGCTTTCAAGAATTTGACAATTACCACAAACACAGTGGCCAAGCTGATACGCCAGCTGCAACAGCGCGCGCTCTGCATGCAATCAGATTTCGAGCGCGTCGAACGCATACTATCAGGGGCGCAAGAAGCCACACTACATGAAGCGCTCTCCAGCGCCGAGCAGCTTGTTGCGAATGTGGCGGAGTTTACGCAGGTACTCGAACGACGCGCGGTTTTCTTCAATGACTCGCGCGTTGATCGCAAGCGCTATGAGGAAAATATCGAGCAGATACGCATAATCACCAAAGATACGCGATACTCGCTCGAACGTCAGCACTACATCAATTTGGAATCGCTATTGGATGATGTGCAAGTGCTTAAGCGCTATTTGCTGATCAGTGTGCGGCAAGTGTTCGAGAAGATGGTGCGCATCATAGTGCAGAGCGTGGAGCAGGGTCAGTGTGATCTTATGCTGCGCGCCAACATTAATATGATAGCCACCTTGATGAATATCGACTACGAGGGTTTCGCTTCACTCACAGATGCCTTTGTGCAGAACGAAGCTGTACGCGCTCTGCTCATCGTTTGTCTGGAGAATAAATTATCTTCGGTGCGCGCGCTAGCCTTACGTGCGTTGGCTACAATTTGTTGCTCACCGGCGGCTATTGCGCAGTTAGGCGCCTGCGGTGGCATAGAGATCGTGCGCGATACCGTGCAAGTGCCGGGCAGAGAACGGTCAGGTGAATTGAGACGCGGCGATTTAGAGCGACGTGAAGCTGTTTCGCTGTTAACACAAATCACCGCAGCCTGGCATGGCCCTGAACATCGAGTTGACGGTTTAAAGGCATGCGCAGAGATTATTGTCGAGGGACTGACACAGTTGATCATGAGCACCGACTGTGCGCAGACGCTGTTGCTATGCGCGGCAGCGTTGAATAATCTCAGTCGCATTGAGGCGACATCGCACTACTCGATAATGTCGAATGAGGCGATATTTAAGCTGATAGCAGTGGTGCAGGGACGAGGGGAGGAGACATCAATATTTTTATATGTAAGTTGCACAAGATTTTTAGAACTTTGTATATAAATACGGGGATTCAGTCATGAGTCAAAACTAGCTTCTTATAGGTGTAAAAACAAAGTATTCTTCTTAAAAAAAAAAAATGTATTTATGTTAGCGGTTTTTGATTCGGGCATATCTAAAAGGTTCAAAATGCAGTTTGAAATCAGTTCGAGATCCCTTCTTATTTGACACAACAAAATTTGACCGAAGTCTTAAAACTGGGGACCAAAATGTAACTGGGTTGGCAACATGTAACAGGCGGTTGGTCTGTACGAATACGAATTCAGTTACAACGCGAATACAATATCGATAACGATAGCTAACAAATCTGCGAATATTTATGCCGAAAGTAATATGGGTGACGAGAGATATCGCTAAAATGTGTCATTGAATATTAAAAAAGTTGGTGTCAAAAGAATGTCAAAAACTAATTTAATAATTACTCGATTAAAATCGATTATCATAACGGTACGAGCATATTATTACATACGTACATTTATCGATAACAGAGCTGTAAAAATTTCGATAATTATTTCGACAAACACATCGAAGAAAAAATATATCGATAACGATTTGAAAAAAAAAATTAAAAAAATGTTGATACAATTTTAAAAAATTGCAGAAAGTCAATAACAATTTGAAACATTTCAAAAAAATCGATAACAATTTGAAAAATTTCAAAAAAAAGTTGATAAAAATTCGAAAACGTATTCCAAAAATAATAACGTTGAAGTTTTAGCAATCTTCTTCCAAGGCAGGCTTGTAGTCACAACCGATGCATGTCTGCACGGAACTGTTGCGTCGAAGTGTTGCAGAGTCACTAGGTGAACAGGGTCTCGCCGCAGGATGTTGTTCACTTACCTCTCCCTTGCGAAGCGTCAAGGACCTGCTAGAAAAGCTACTGAGTAGAGGTTGCTGAGTGGTTGCCTATGTGGACGTACTTGTAGTTTAGAGAGAGTAAATTTCTTGATACCCTTTATGATCTCACTCAAGGGCAATTTGACCTGGTAACGAAGACAGAAGGCCACAAAAGCCTGAAGTGGGTACAGTGGACCTTCATAACAAGCAGTGAATATCTTCAAACCAATCGCATTCTGGTACTTAACGGCATGCTTGAATAGTGACAATCGAGATCGTATGTAAGGCACTTTACTTAGTTTAGCTCGAGTATCCTTGGTGCCTTCGACTTTATCCCTCAAAATAGGACTACTGCGAGGCTAAGACTGGAGTGGACGGGAGGCATAACCGGTAGAAGGCATCGGTAAACTTTTAATGGATGAACGTAATTTGACAAAAGTGCCAGTGGAGGGTTTTTGCTGGAAGCTTTCTGGCAGCCTAAAACTTAATACGTGTAGAGGGGTTCCTGGCGCGCTTTGCGAATTAGCGACTGAGGAAGCATAAAGAGTGGAGACCTTCAAGAGCATAGGGGATTTTCAAATCATTTCTTAGCGATCCCATCATCAAGTTCACCGGGAAAATGCTACCGAAGTTATCATCTCGTAAGGGTCTACGCAAGCTCCCTTCTCGACAAATTTGGTTTAGGTAAATAAAAAAGGAAAAGGCTTTAAAATTTTAATAAAAATATTAACTTTTTTATACCGATTGACGTTTTTAAAAATTCAATATGGTGCTAATTTTTAAAAAATTTATTAAATTTGCTAGTCGGCAGTTTTTTAAATTTCAAAATGGAACCAAACATGGCGGATAATTTTTCAAACTTTCTCAGATACCTCGGGAACTTGTCACTCGAGGGTTTTAGGGGTCGCCAATTTTGATAATTAACACTGGACACAATGAATTTTTTAAAATTAGCGCTATATTGGATCCGCCATTTTGAATCGTGAAAAACACCACTCGGCATTAAAAAGTACTTTATTATTAAAATTTTAAGACTTTAAGATTTGGCGAGAAGAGGGCTTCCTTTGAAAAGTAATGCCCCTTTTGTACATCAAGGCTTACGATGAAATGCAAAACTATACTAAACCAATCAAGTATGCAGAACAGGGTCAGGCTTTGATGGCTACAGTGATATGAGGGTTTTGTTACCAACGAAAGAGCTGACGCTCTCGTAAAATGTGGTAGCCATTACAGCCGGACTGAACATCCCTCAGTAGTATATCAAAAGGATACACACTAGGGCTGCTAAGTATGTAAGTAGGAGGATTCTCAGGCTACAGCACAGTAACGAATGACAAAGGTAGAACAGCAGTCTAGGAAATTTAAAATTTCCTCTAGAGAACACTCACAGTCACATGACAGGGCACTGCAAGTTTAGATAACACCTTGGAAAGAATGGACTTTCTACAGCTGCGAACTGCAAATGCTGTATGCTGCCGGATGAATTCCTGGAGGAGATATTCACATATCTTAGGTCAAAGAACGTACACTTCGGCGAGCGATTATGGTCTTCATCGAGAGTCTGCAAATGTCAACTTCAGCACAACACCGCTCCTCTGTGTGTATGTAGAAGTACACTTAATCAGAGCTGAGTATACAATTTCGTTTATTAAATTTCTACTAAGGATGATGCTAACTTTAATTACAAGTACGGTCCACTTAAAATATACTTTCCATTACAAACTTCTTCTTGTCCAGCACTTCCTTTGTAGAATGCATGAAAAAGGTTAAATTTTGCGCTATTCATCAAGTTCTAAAGTGGTCAGCATATTAAGCCCATCACTCTTTTTGTGCAAAACAAATTTTTTCTTGTCCTTAATGGGGAAAAAATATCCAGATGTTTGTCATCACTATACGAAAACTTTTCCCATTTCAAGTGACGCACTTCAACACGGAATTCAACAGGACATGTCGTCATGCATTAGTATTAGGCAATAGAATATAAACAAGCATGTGTATGTATGTACATATATGCATGTAAATAAATAAAAATGAGCATGCATGTCTTTGAAATCAATTTCCTATTAGAATGTCTGTAAATGCAGAGAAGCCACTTCGTCCATTTAGGCTGAGCACAGCGACAAATGTGTACGAAATGTGAATGAAAGCGAAGCGGATGATGATGATGATGAAAATAAAAGCAATTTAAATGAGAAATATGTAGCAAGGAGAAAAAAATTTGAAAATCGTAGCTCGCATGACCGAATCGACTAAGCCGACCGGGGGGCATTGAACTGATGAATGAACTACTGAGCTGATTGAGAACCTACGTATATACATACATACCTACGTACTACTACGTGTATATGCCGCATAGGCCGCTGAATTACTGTGTAGACGGCAGGCGGCAGGCGGTAGGGGAGCCAAGCACATAAATCACTTGTCAGTCGCTACTAAAAATGCAATTTCTAATTTTATTGAAAGCTTTTCAAATAACATTTTCTCAAACTGTATATTAAAGTGGCTATTGGGCGAAGAAAACAACCGCAATCAGTGTTGCCATTTTAGCCGTTTTCCGGCTAGATTTAGCCGGTTGCGATAGCAAACAGCCGGAGAAATTTCGATTTAGCCGGCAGCCGATTTGTTAGCCGTTTTGCAGAAAAAAATTAGCCGGTTTTAGCCGATTTTGCTATTTGCCTTGTTTTCTTAAATTTCAAATATGTATATATGTTTCTATTTTTGACTAAGCGACCCAAAATCTGTTAGAAATGGCTACTACCCTTATCGTGGAGAAAATTTTCATGTTATGCAGGGTTGTATGAAATATATATGTCTTAATTTTAAAGGTGAAGTTTTATTCGCAAACTTAGAAAGAAAGAAATTGTTTCACTGTTAAGACACTTAAGATGCGTTTGTGTTTGGATATAGTGCCAACAAAGAGAATAAATATTACATGTAGATATTTTCTTCCCAGATAGCGCATATTCAACTCTGCCTAAGTTACAAAACATCATTTTTTTCCACTCCCAAAGGTTTAAGGTAACGGAAAAATTGATATTTTCAAGCACCATGTACACATATGTATTTTTTTTTAACAAACTTTTTTGCTGAGAACTTATTTAAATTCCAAAAAAAGAATGCCAACTTGAATTAAAGGAACCAACATTGAAGTGAGTCAAAATTAAAATATAAGAGCACACATTTCTATGTAAAGCAAAACTCTCTGGGAATCCTACGAGACATTTGCCGGTCATATGACCGGTCATCTAAATGGGAGATCTGCAGTCTTTTGGCATCATATTTTGCATCAGAATTCTTTTGTGTAACTGTGATTTTGCATCCCTTGTCAATATATGGCCTCGGTTGATGTTAACTTAAGGTCGTTGTTTTACTGCCTTAAAATTGAATGGAAATTTTCACAGCGTTGTTTATGTGTATTGGTTTCTATTTGAGTGTATTGAGAATCGGTCAGTCTGAAAAGGCCTCGTAGGGAAGACAATAGGTTTGTTCGTCGAAAATCCAGCGAGAATTATCACTCAAAATATCACATAGTACGAACGCAAATTGGCAAGATTTTCTGCCAGCTAGTGTCTACGGTTGCATTTCAAACAAAAGAAATTTGTATAGAATTTTTAAAATTCTTTCAGAGGGGTAAAAAAACAGGATCTACGTGTATATATCTTGTCAGTCCGACATTCTTCAACATATGTTTCAATTTCTTTGTCGGACTTACTATATCGAGTCTGGTTGAGATTGCATTCCGATTAAGAATACAGTTTTTTTTTGGCGAGTACCTTTCAAATCTTTGGAATTGACTAAATTAATTAAGTAAACAAGTATTAACTTACATTTTTCATTTTAAAATCGCTCTAGTTTGTAAATTTTTAAATTTAACGAGCTTGTTTATTCAAATTATCGTCGACAAAAAATCCAACCATGTGCCACAATCATATGTTTTTCCTAATTGCAAATTTTTGCTGGCAAAATTTTTTCCGGCTCGAATTTGTAACTTCTCTCCCAGAAATAGTACTCGTGATTTATTTAAATAAAACATGTGAAATTTAGTTGAAACATTTTATTTGCCAATTTAGCCGGTTCGTCCAAAAAGTTCTGGCAACACTGACCGCAATGTTAACAAGCCACAATAACATTGACAAATACAATCGCAAATATAGTTGAAGCAGAAAGAGAGAGAGGGAGAGAGGGAGAGGCAGGCAAAAGGCAATCGAAATGAGCTGCTGTGCGCGCGTGTCAGGCCTCCAAACGACAAAATGCTTAAGCATGGCGTAGGCGTTGAAACGCTGTTTGACGGCGCGGCTGGGAAAGTAAGCAGTTTGTTGAGGACGGCCATTCTTCCGGCTGCCAAGTCTGGCATGAGTTCATAAAATTTATATCCGCATTTGTAAGGCAATTTTTCTTGAATCTTTAGTTTGCTTTGCGCCTAAAACGGATAGTCAACTTTTCTTAAGCTTCCTTATCACTTAGCACATTACCTTATACAAGTATACCCATTCTCATTTTGATTTATATTTTTTTTTAACTATTTTTCAGGAGCAAATCGTTGCGATGTTACACAATATGTCAGTGAACAAGAAGTGCCACAGTCACTTGGCCAATGGCAGCATCATAAATTTCATCACGTCCGCATACCAAACGGAGTTCTACAAAAGCTACAATTCGCGCGCAGAGAGCGACGCACAGCGGCGCACCATCAAAGCTATTCTGCATACGTTGACACATTTGGTGCACGAGTCCAGTCTGGGCATTGAACTGTTGGAGCAGCATCGCGGTGTGCCTGCCTTCTTCCGGCAGGCAATGCTCATCGGTGGCGGCGGTGGTGGTAGCGCAGGTGGCGAACACTGGTCTTTGGATGGCAGCCACAGCAGAGATATTTCGTTTTTGGCACGCCAATTGCTGCAGGCCCAAAGACAGGAGCAGGCCAATATAACTGGGATGTCAACGACGACGCTGGTTAGAGATAAGGAGATTAGCAACGCTGACGCTGAGTCTACTGTGGTTAGTACGAGTGCCACTGCTGGCGATGGTGGTGGTGCTGTGCGAGGTCGTGTTGGCAGCGGCAACAGCAGCGCAGGCAATTTTAAATTCAATTTGACGCGACAGGAGAGTTTCGTCTGAGTGGCTGCATGCAACAGAGTTGTCGCAGTTTGGTGCGCGCTAAGGCGCTTTAGGCTGTTGTGGCACCGAATTATTCTATTTGCCGGCTATACTGGGTTGCCGGCTAGAGGGCACACATACATATAACTTGTATATATTATCGAGGCAATCGTGCGCGTAGCATCGATTTGGTGTCGTAAAGGTTGGAGCAGCTGCTGGTAACGTACGTACGTACATAGTTGTAGTGGTGACAATTAGCACGTGACGGCATCGAGAGCTGCATTCAAAAAACGAATTGAAAATTACAATTGAAAAGCTGCTGGGTTTGGAAGATTTTCGTACTTTATTTTGGGTGGCTTTGCCATTTTTGCTATGTAAAAATGTGTGCAAAGCCTATTATTTGTAATAAAAAACATATATGTATTTTAAATAATTTATGTTTATAGGTACATATGTACATGTATACGTATATATAAGTATATTAGGGCGCATCATTTTTTTTACTATGCCGTATACCATAGTACGATTCTACGTGTATTTCTAAGCAAATTTTCACGTTGCGGCCTCTGGTGGAAATTTTAAGAAAAACGTAACTGCAGAAATGGACTCCTCAAACCAAAAAAGCCTTTTTTTTAGGATTTTTTTGATAAAAAATTTAAACACTTCTTTACCACACTACAGCAAAATGCTAAGAAACCTATTTCCGCAATTTGGCAAACTCCAATTTGTTATACGCGCATAGTCGAAAAAATCTCTCCTACAAAAAAACCGACCTAATATAGGTATATGCATGCACATACATATGTACGCGTTAAAGAATTCTGCATAGTTTTAAAAATTATGTTATGACATTCGGTAATAAAAAACTTAAAAAAAAATTATATAAATTAAACATTTTAGGGTGGTCCTTAACATAACAACACCCAGATCTTTTTCGTGAACGCCGTTTTTCCTTTCTAAAATAAAGACAGCCACGGAAATTTTAAAACTTAAGAAAAAATTGGGTTAGAAAAATTTTTAATTTGTTTAAAAATTGCAAAGATCGAAAAAAATTTTGACTTGAGATCTGATAAATTTGACATATTGTTGCAACTTATTGATAAATATTCATAACCGCGTTGAATTATAGCTGGTGAAAGTCAACATTTTGTCGATTTTTTGTGATTAAAAAAAAAATGAATTTTATTATTTATGATGTTTATTTTAAGGATCACCCTAGTCTAAGTGTGTAAAGAATCATGTCAGCATTAAGTGACAAAAGTTCAAAATTTAACATAGTCAGTTGTGTGCCAAAAATGTGTTTAAATAAAAATAAGTTTAAAGTCGAAAGTGACATTCAAATACATATATATTTGTACGAGTTTGTGTTTGTATATTGCTACAATGCTGTTCTTGATTATAAATTATGTAAATATGTATTACTAAAAATGTAGTATTTTTTCTGTTTTGAATAAAATTTTTTTAGTTTGTACATAAATATTCCCAGGCATAAAAACTTATATACATAAACCTATGTTGCATAATGTTACTAAAAATCCACGATTTTATTGATATAATGAAGAGTTACTTATACCTTTTTTTATAATTTTTATACATGTTTGAAGGAAAAAAATAAAATATAAAAATAATGCAAACCNTTTTTTCTGTTTTGAATAAAATTTTTTTAGTTTGTACATAAATATTCCCATGCATAAAAACTTATATACATAAACCTATGTTGCATAATGTTACTAAAAATCCACGATTTATTGATATAATGAAGAGTTACTTATACTTTTTTTTTATAATTTTTATACATGTTTGAAGGACAAAAATAAAATATGAAAATAATACAAACCAAAGCTATTAGTCACTCTGAGTATTTTTTCTTATTGACAATTGCGCGAATAAATCAAGTAAGTGAACATTTAAATTTATTGCATAGTTGCGTAAAGTTAGGCTTCAGGAAAATTTAAAAAATTTATTTCATACATAACTTGGTTTTTTTTTGAGTCGAAAACCTACGTGCATACATACTTTCTGTATAACTTTTTTTTGATTAATCAATTAACATTTGGTGCGTAATAGTAATATTTCTCTTTTAATAATAAAGTATTGCTAGGTTTGACACCAATCCGCTGTTATGGTGACCTAGATAACAAACAATTTTCCTGCTAATAATAATTTTCTCCGACCTGCTCGCCATTGACGGCACAACCCTAAAAAGCTGCAGAAATTTAAAAAAAGGTTTGATTTCAGAATACTTTCACCATATTTTATCATGTTGGTATCATGTATGGGCCCTTTAAGGCGATTGGTTCAAGGAAGTCCTCTAACCGTTTGCATTCGTTTGAATCGTTTCGTCGATTTGAAAGTTTTTTTTTTTTAAATAGGAATGTTTCCAAATTACCTTTATACCCTTATTATATGCACATATTGCACTTACATAATGTACATACATACATACATACCAATGCATAAACCTCGCACAAATAAAAATTCCATTAGTGCTTCACATACAGACATACAAACATACACCGCAGCCGCAGCCAAATCAGCAGGCAAGAAAATCTAAATTTATTTTCAATATCTGCAAATCTTCATTCTTTCAACCCACATTGGATTTATGCTCAACTCTTTTATTCAACCCATTAATCTAGAGCGTTGTTGCCGCCATTTTCAAATTACATACACACATACACACGTACACACATACATAGACTATGCCAGACTCCTCCGCACATACGATTTGTGGAGGCTGAATTGAAATATTTACTCTCGAATTTGTTTTGCACATCAGGTTAGTAAAAATTTCAATAGAAAATTTATCTGTTCCACACATGAAACACACTGTTTGTGTGTGCGTGTGTGTGTGTACATTAGGGTGCTTTTTTTTTCCGACTATCTTTTTTTTCGGTCCCATCGTGAAATTTTGTTGGAAATACCCAAAAAAAAATTCCCTGAAAGTTTGAGCCCTTAATATTAATTTTAAGTACTCGGCCAAGGCGTGTGAAGATTTTCCATTTAAAATACACGGGAACTTTGATTTTTTTTTTTAAATTTCTATAGCTCATCGGCATTTAATGGTATCACCTTGTCCAAAATGGGGATTTTCTCAGCATTAAATGCTCTACAAAAGTGCCCACTGCGGCGAAGTCGTAACTCACACCGGCGAGGTAGTACGGGCCACTAAACCTGATTTTTTCATGAAATTTACGTTTTTTCGCATTTATCTCGTAAATGACAAGAGCTATAGAAAAAATGTAAATGAGAAACTTCTCTCAAAATTGATATTTACAATAAGTTTTAGACAAAAAATAAGAATATTATATATTTTCGGAAAATGGGCGTAGCCACGCCCACTTATGGTTACATGTGTATATCCTGGTAACCGCTGCACCAATTTCTTCCAAACCTGGCACAGTTGTTGGCCTTCGCACAACATACAAAATGGCCGACAATTTTTAAAATCGGACAATAACCACGCCCACATCCCATATAACGGTAATTTAGAGTAATACAAAATCTTCGATAAATCAGTAAATATTAAAGCAAATTTATTCAAAAGTTTGTACCAAACTCGGTATGGTTATTGTGCTTGCCACATAAAAGAAAAACGTTGAAAATAATTGTAATCGGACTAAAACTGAGGCCGCTTTTCATATAACGGTAAATTTCAGAAATGCTTGAAACTTCAATATTTCGAAATTTAAGGACNCTAATTTACTCAAAATTGATACACCCCGGCTTACCATGTAGCGGTAGCTTTCCGAAAGGTGAAAAACATATATTTAATACGTGGGCCGGGTATTTAATGTTCGGCTCCGCCCGAACTTAGACTTTCTTACTTGTTTAATTATTATCTTGAAATATGCTACTTCCGACTTCTGCCGCTGTATCGCTGCCTACATGCACACGAACGTAGCAATGCTTTGATCGATATGAAATATGACGAAAGCGAATAAATGAAAAAATTTTTTATTCTCTTATGTCCCGCTGAGACGCTGCCTATCGAAATGAAAAAAAAATCTTTCGACGCAAATATGTATTTCGAAAATGGTTTAATGAATCTTAAATCTGAAAAATGTGTGCAAAGTTTCAGATCTAACACTTCAAGTTATTGTCTCTGTGCGATCTGTAGATCGCTGGGAATAAGCGCCTTATTTCAGAATAATATATGTGTAGATGTTATTCTAGTTTCCTTTATATTCTTTTTTATCTTTATACTCTATCGATAACAAAATCGAGAGTAACATCCAACAAAATATTGATAACAAAACCGATAAAAACCCGATGAAAATATCGATAACAAAATCGTAAAAAAAATCGATAACAATTTCGATAAGTAATCGATAACAAAATCGTTAACAAAATTGATAAATTATCGATAAAAAAATCGACAAACAATCACTAACAAAATCGATAACAAATTCGACAAAAATATCGAAAACAAAAATATCGATAAAAAATCGATAAATAATAACTGACAAAATCGATAACATAATCGATAAAGATACGATACAAATAATCGATAACAAAATCGATAAAAAATTTAGATAAATAATCGATAACAACAAAAATATTGATAACGAAACCGATAAAAATATCGACTTTATATCGAAAATGTCCGATAATCCCGAAAATCTCTAAAATTGCAAAATAGTTCCCAGGTTGAGTCCCTGTGTCTCTATCTATATCCTTTATCTATAATTATCTTTACTTTAATCTTTCTTCCTCTATCTTCATCTTTGCCTTTATCTTTATACTCATCCTCCTCTTCCGTTGTACCGTTTAAGTTGCATCATTTCCGTTGCACCATTTCCGCTTGCGATTTCCGTTGAATTTGCCAATTTACTTCCAACCTACCAACCGCCGCTAAAGAAGTTTCACTTCAAAAATTTCTAATTAAGATGTTGCTTCGACAGAGAATCAGAAACAAGACCTATGGAGTGGTAATACGCACCTGTGCCCATTCAGCCACAGCGGCCGTCAGAAGCTTAAGTTAAGTTGTGTAAATTATCATTCCTTGTTCAAAATCACTGCCTGCTTTTTTTAAATGATATTGATTGAGACAAAAATTTGTAATTAATAGTTTGTCTGATTCTTTGGTCAGTATCGCGAGCAGTGTGTTTGCCCGAAACTCCTGAAGGTAAGGTCAGGCTAGGTTTGGTTAGGTTTAGATGACGTGTATGTTCAGGTATCACGTTCCTCGATATCTCTGCCTATAAGGTGAAAAAGCGAGATCACAAGTGTTTGAGTCGCCTTATCTGGAAAGCTGGACATTGACAAGGAAATAGTGAATCGCTTCCTCCTCTTCTTCACTTAGAAGAATTTTCCAGCCTCGATTCCATCGGATCCCTAATTTTTAGCAAGAAATTTGCCTGGAGTTGATATTTTTACCCCATAACTTTTCGTAACTTTCTACATGATTTCTAATAGTTTATTTAAAACCAAGAGACACGAGAGGCGATAGCATTCTTCCTTGCGTAGTCCCCCATGTTGTTTTCTTGATCATGTCTTGTGAGCCTACAAGCTACGTTAATAACTCTGCACTATGAGCGTTGAGTCAAAACATGCTACTATATTGCTGGATGCCATGTTTTTTTACGTCCAATGAGCTATCTGAGACCACTCAATGGAGAGCGTGCCGACGGATGCTGTCTTTCCAGGAGGCAGCTTTTGCTATGTGGATTCTGTGGGTTCAAGGGAGAGCCCTTATATCCATATATCCATTTCCTGTTCGTTAAAAAAAAATAGTTATAAAAAAACAACAACAAAAAATATTCCGACGAATTGATAACCTTCTCCTTTTTGTGAAGTCGGTTAAAAATTGTATGAAAATACAGAAAAACAGGCATTTATAAGTTAAACAGCAGACAGTATGACTCCTTTTAATTTTCAGCTCCAGCCTCAATGATCGGATTACCCTTTTTCAGCACTCAACCACGCTTATTTCGAAAGCCAACGACTTATCTAATACCGCTTCCCCACTGCAACATCACACATTGTTGCCATGCAAGTATTCTTTTTGCCATTTACTTGACAGAGGAAAAAATTAAGAGAGAACAAAATTA